>NW_027020673.1:15000-20000 GCF_036884655.1 Musa acuminata AAA Group
CGTCCCTGCTATACGAAAGCCCCATCCAGCCCTGTGCCACCCGGGGGGTTCCAGGGTGCTGAGATGGCTGACGTTTTGCTCCGCTCTCGACGGTCACCGCGCAATGCAAGAACAGGCCAAAAACTGGCCAAAACGGCCCAAAAACGGGCCAAAACTGGCCATTTTTGGCTGCGCGAGCGAGCGGCGAGCGGCGGACAGCGAGCGAAGCGAGAGGCAGCACCGTCCCTGCTATACGAAAGCCCCATCCAGCCCTGTGCCACCCGGGGGGTTCCAGGGTGCTGAGATGGCTGACGTTTTGCTCCGCTCTCGACGGTCACCGCGCAATGCAAGAACAGGCCAAAAACTGGCCAAAACGGCCCAAAAACGGGCCAAAACTGGCCATTTTTGGCTGCACGAGCGAGCGGCGAGCGGCGGACAGCGAGCGAAGCGAGAGGCAGCACCGTCCCTGCTATACGAAAGCCCCATCCAGCCCTGTGCCACCCGGGGGGTTCCAGGGTGCTGAGATGGCTGACGTTTTGCTCCGCTCTCGACGGTCACCGCGCAATGCAAGAACAGGCCAAAAACTGGCCAAAACGGCCCAAAAACGGGCCAAAACTGGCCATTTTTGGCTGCACGAGCGAGCGGCGAGCGGCGGACAGCGAGCGAAGCGAGAGGCAGCACCGTCCCTGCTATACGAAAGCCCCATCCAGCCCTGTGCCACCCGGGGGGTTCCAGGGTGCTGAGATGGCTGACGTTTTGCTCCGCTCTCGACGGTCACCGCGCAATGCAAGAACAGGCCAAAAACTGGCCAAAACGGCCCAAAAACGGGCCAAAACTGGCCATTTTTGGCTGCACGAGCGAGCGGCGAGCGGCGGACAGCGAGCGAAGCGAGAGGCAGCACCGTCCCTGCTATACGAAAGCCCCATCCAGCCCTGTGCCACCCGGGGGGTTCCAGGGTGCTGAGATGGCTGACGTTTTGCTCCGCTCTCGACGGTCACCGCGCAATGCAAGAACAGGCCAAAAACTGGCCAAAACGGCCCAAAAACGGGCCAAAACTGGCCATTTTTGGCTGCGCGAGCGAGCGGCGAGCGGCGGACAGCGAGCGAAGCGAGAGGCAGCACCGTCCCTGCTATACGAAAGCCCCATCCAGCCCTGTGCCACCCGGGGGGTTCCAGGGTGCTGAGATGGCTGACGTTTTGCTCCGCTCTCGACGGTCACCGCGCAATGCAAGAACAGGCCAAAAACTGGCCAAAACGGCCCAAAAACGGGCCAAAACTGGCCATTTTTGGCTGCACGAGCGAGCGGCGAGCGGCGGACAGCGAGCGAAGCGAGAGGCAGCACCGTCCCTGCTATACGAAAGCCCCATCCAGCCCTGTGCCACCCGGGGGGTTCCAGGGTGCTGAGATGGCTGACGTTTTGCTCCGCTCTCGACGGTCACCGCGCAATGCAAGAACAGGCCAAAAACTGGCCAAAACGGCCCAAAAACGGGCCAAAACTGGCCATTTTTGGCTGCACGAGCGAGCGGCGAGCGGCGGACAGCGAGCGAAGCGAGAGGCAGCACCGTCCCTGCTATACGAAAGCCCCATCCAGCCCTGTGCCACCCGGGGGGGGTTCCAGGGTGCTGAGATGGCTGACGTTTTGCTCCGCTCTCGACGGTCACCGCGCAATGCAAGAACAGGCCAAAAACTGGCCAAAACGGCCCAAAAACGGGCCAAAACTGGCCATTTTTGGCTGCACGAGCGAGCGGCGAGCGGCGGACAGCGAGCGAAGCGAGAGGCAGCACCGTCCCTGCTATACGAAAGCCCCATCCAGCCCTGTGCCACCCGGGGGGTTCCAGGGTGCTGAGATGGCTGACGTTTTGCTCCGCTCTCGACGGTCACCGCGCAATGCAAGAACAGGCCAAAAACTGGCCAAAACGGCCCAAAAACGGGCCAAAACTGGCCATTTTTGGCTGCGCGAGCGAGCGGCGAGCGGCGGACAGCGAGCGAAGCGAGAGGCAGCACCGTCCCTGCTATACGAAAGCCCCATCCAGCCCTGTGCCACCCGGGGGGTTCCAGGGTGCTGAGATGGCTGACGTTTTGCTCCGCTCTCGACGGTCACCGCGCAATGCAAGAACAGGCCAAAAACTGGCCAAAACGGCCCAAAAACGGGCCAAAACTGGCCATTTTTGGCTGCACGAGCGAGCGGCGAGCGGCGGACAGCGAGCGAAGCGAGAGGCAGCACCGTCCCTGCTATACGAAAGCCCCATCCAGCCCTGTGCCACCCGGGGGGTTCCAGGGTGCTGAGATGGCTGACGTTTTGCTCCGCTCTCGACGGTCACCGCGCAATGCAAGAACAGGCCAAAAACTGGCCAAAACGGCCCAAAAACGGGCCAAAACTGGCCATTTTTGGCTGCACGAGCGAGCGGCGAGCGGCGGACAGCGAGCGAAGCGAGAGGCAGCACCGTCCCTGCTATACGAAAGCCCCATCCAGCCCTGTGCCACCCGGGGGGTTCCAGGGTGCTGAGATGGCTGACGTTTTGCTCCGCTCTCGACGGTCACCGCGCAATGCAAGAACAGGCCAAAAACTGGCCAAAACGGCCCAAAAACGGGCCAAAACTGGCCATTTTTGGCTGCACGAGCGAGCGGCGAGCGGCGGACAGCGAGCGAAGCGAGAGGCAGCACCGTCCCTGCTATACGAAAGCCCCATCCAGCCCTGTGCCACCCGGGGGGTTCCAGGGTGCTGAGATGGCTGACGTTTTGCTCCGCTCTCGACGGTCACCGCGCAATGCAAGAACAGGCCAAAAACTGGCCAAAACGGCCCAAAAACGGGCCAAAACTGGCCATTTTTGGCTGCACGAGCGAGCGGCGAGCGGCGGACAGCGAGCGAAGCGAGAGGCAGCACCGTCCCTGCTATACGAAAGCCCCATCCAGCCCTGTGCCACCCGGGGGGTTCCAGGGTGCTGAGATGGCTGACGTTTTGCTCCGCTCTCGACGGTCACCGCGCAATGCAAGAACAGGCCAAAAACTGGCCAAAACGGCCCAAAAACGGGCCAAAACTGGCCATTTTTGGCTGCACGAGCGAGCGGCGAGCGGCGGACAGCGAGCGAAGCGAGAGGCAGCACCGTCCCTGCTATACGAAAGCCCCATCCAGCCCTGTGCCACCCGGGGGGTTCCAGGGTGCTGAGATGGCTGACGTTTTGCTCCGCTCTCGACGGTCACCGCGCAATGCAAGAACAGGCCAAAAACTGGCCAAAACGGCCCAAAAACGGGCCAAAACTGGCCATTTTTGGCTGCACGAGCGAGCGGCGAGCGGCGGACAGCGAGCGAAGCGAGAGGCAGCACCGTCCCTGCTATACGAAAGCCCCATCCAGCCCTGTGCCACCCGGGGGGTTCCAGGGTGCTGAGATGGCTGACGTTTTGCTCCGCTCTCGACGGTCACCGCGCAATGCAAGAACAGGCCAAAAACTGGCCAAAACGGCCCAAAAACGGGCCAAAACTGGCCATTTTTGGCTGCACGAGCGAGCGGCGAGCGGCGGACAGCGAGCGAAGCGAGAGGCAGCACCGTCCCTGCTATACGAAAGCCCCATCCAGCCCTGTGCCACCCGGGGGGTTCCAGGGTGCTGAGATGGCTGACGTTTTGCTCCGCTCTCGACGGTCACCGCGCAATGCAAGAACAGGCCAAAAACTGGCCAAAACGGCCCAAAAACGGGCCAAAACTGGCCATTTTTGGCTGCACGAGCGAGCGGCGAGCGGCGGACAGCGAGCGAAGCGAGAGGCAGCACCGTCCCTGCTATACGAAAGCCCCATCCAGCCCTGTGCCACCCGGGGGGTTCCAGGGTGCTGAGATGGCTGACGTTTTGCTCCGCTCTCGACGGTCACCGCGCAATGCAAGAACAGGCCAAAAACTGGCCAAAACGGCCCAAAAACGGGCCAAAACTGGCCATTTTTGGCTGCACGAGCGAGCGGCGAGCGGCGGACAGCGAGCGAAGCGAGAGGCAGCACCGTCCCTGCTATACGAAAGCCCCATCCAGCCCTGTGCCACCCGGGGGGTTCCAGGGTGCTGAGATGGCTGACGTTTTGCTCCGCTCTCGACGGTCACCGCGCAATGCAAGAACAGGCCAAAAACTGGCCAAAACGGCCCAAAAACGGGCCAAAACTGGCCATTTTTGGCTGCACGAGCGAGCGGCGAGCGGCGGACAGCGAGCGAAGCGAGAGGCAGCACCGTCCCTGCTATACGAAAGCCCCATCCAGCCCTGTGCCACCCGGGGGGTTCCAGGGTGCTGAGATGGCTGACGTTTTGCTCCGCTCTCGACGGTCACCGCGCAATGCAAGAACAGGCCAAAAACTGGCTAAAACGGCCCAAAAACGGGCCAAAACTGGCCATTTTTGGCTGCGCGAGCGAGCGGCGAGCGGCGGACAGCGAGCGAAGCGAGAGGCAGCACCGTCCCTGCTATATACGAAAGCCCCATCCAGCCCTGTGCCACCCGGGGGGTTCCAGGGTGCTGAGATGGCTGACGTTTTGCTCCGCTCACGACGGTCACCGCACCACGCAAGAACGGACCATAAACAGGCCAAAACAGCCCAAAAACGGGCCAAAACTGGTCATTTTTGGCTGCGCGAGCGAGCGGCGAGCGGCGAACAGCGAGCGAAGCGTGAGGCAGCACCGTCCCTGCTATACGAAAGCCCCATCCAGCCCTGTGCCACCCGGGGGGTTCCAGGGTGCTGAGATGGCTGACGTTTTGCTCCGCTCACGACGGTCACCGCGCCATGCAAGAACGGACCAAAAACAGGCCAAAACAGCCCAAAAACGGGCCAAAACTGGCCATTTTTGGCTGAGCGAGCGAGCGGTGAGCGGCGAACAGCGAGCGAAGCGAGAGGCAGCACCGTCCCTGCTATACGAAAGCCCCATCCAGCCCTGTGCCACCCGGGGGGTTCCAGGGTGCTGAGATGGCTGACGTTTTGCTCCGCTCACGACGGTCGCCGTGCCACGCAAGAACGGACCAAAAACAGGCCAAAACAGCCCAAAAACGGGCCAAAACT
>NW_027020673.1:30000-32500 GCF_036884655.1 Musa acuminata AAA Group
CACGAGCGAGCGGCGAGCGGCGGACAGCGAGCGAAGCGAGAGGCAGCACCGTCCCTGCTATACGAAAGCCCCATCCAGCCCTGTGCCACCCGGGGGGTTCCAGGGTGCTGAGATGGCTGACGTTTTGCTCCGCTCTCGACGGTCACCGCGCAATGCAAGAACAGGCCAAAAACTGGCCAAAACGGCCCAAAAACGGGCCAAAAATGGCCATTTTTGGCTGCACGAGCGAGCGGCGAGCGGCGGACAGCGAGCGAAGCGAGAGGCAGCACCGTCCCTGCTATACGAAAGCCCCATCCAGCCCTGTGCCACCCGGGGGGTTCCAGGGTGCTGAGATGGCTGACGTTTTGCTCCGCTCTCGACGGTCACCGCGCAATGCAAGAACAGGCCAAAAACTGGCCAAAACGGCCCAAAAACGGGCCAAAACTGGCCATTTTTGGCTGCGCGAGCGAGCGGCGAGCGGCGGACAGCGAGCGAAGCGAGAGGCAGCACCGTCCCTGCTATACGAAAGCCCCATCCAGCCCTGTGCCACCCGGGGGGTTCCAGGGTGCTGAGATGGCTGACGTTTTGCTCCGCTCTCGACGGTCACCGCGCAATGCAAGAACAGGCCAAAAACTGGCCAAAACGGCCCAAAAACGGGCCAAAACTGGCCATTTTTGGCTGCACGAGCGAGCGGCGAGCGGCGGACAGCGAGCGAAGCGAGAGGCAGCACCGTCCCTGCTATACGAAAGCCCCATCCAGCCCTGTGCCACCCGGGGGGTTCCAGGGTGCTGAGATGGCTGACGTTTTGCTCCGCTCTCGACGGTCACCGCGCAATGCAAGAACAGGCCAAAAACTGGCCAAAACGGCCCAAAAACGGGCCAAAACTGGCCATTTTTGGCTGCACGAGCGAGCGGCGAGCGGCGGACAGCGAGCGAAGCGAGAGGCAGCACCGTCCCTGCTATACGAAAGCCCCATCCAGCCCTGTGCCACCCGGGGGGGGTTCCAGGGTGCTGAGATGGCTGACGTTTTGCTCCGCTCTCGACGGTCACCGCGCAATGCAAGAACAGGCCAAAAACTGGCCAAAACGGCCCAAAAACGGGCCAAAACTGGCCATTTTTGGCTGCACGAGCGAGCGGCGAGCGGCGGACAGCGAGCGAAGCGAGAGGCAGCACCGTCCCTGCTATACGAAAGCCCCATCCAGCCCTGTGCCACCCGGGGGGTTCCAGGGTGCTGAGATGGCTGACGTTTTGCTCCGCTCTCGACGGTCACCGCGCAATGCAAGAACAGGCCAAAAACTGGCCAAAACGGCCCAAAAACGGGCCAAAACTGGCCATTTTTGGCTGCGCGAGCGAGCGGCGAGCGGCGGACAGCGAGCGAAGCGAGAGGCAGCACCGTCCCTGCTATACGAAAGCCCCATCCAGCCCTGTGCCACCCGGGGGGTTCCAGGGTGCTGAGATGGCTGACGTTTTGCTCCGCTCTCGACGGTCACCGCGCAATGCAAGAACAGGCCAAAAACTGGCCAAAACGGCCCAAAAACGGGCCAAAACTGGCCATTTTTGGCTGCACGAGCGAGCGGCGAGCGGCGGACAGCGAGCGAAGCGAGAGGCAGCACCGTCCCTGCTATACGAAAGCCCCATCCAGCCCTGTGCCACCCGGGGGGTTCCAGGGTGCTGAGATGGCTGACGTTTTGCTCCGCTCTCGACGGTCACCGCGCAATGCAAGAACAGGCCAAAAACTGGCCAAAACGGCCCAAAAACGGGCCAAAACTGGCCATTTTTGGCTGCACGAGCGAGCGGCGAGCGGCGGACAGCGAGCGAAGCGAGAGGCAGCACCGTCCCTGCTATACGAAAGCCCCATCCAGCCCTGTGCCACCCGGGGGGTTCCAGGGTGCTGAGATGGCTGACGTTTTGCTCCGCTCTCGACGGTCACCGCGCAATGCAAGAACAGGCCAAAAACTGGCCAAAACGGCCCAAAAACGGGCCAAAACTGGCCATTTTTGGCTGCACGAGCGAGCGGCGAGCGGCGGACAGCGAGCGAAGCGAGAGGCAGCACCGTCCCTGCTATACGAAAGCCCCATCCAGCCCTGTGCCACCCGGGGGGTTCCAGGGTGCTGAGATGGCTGACGTTTTGCTCCGCTCTCGACGGTCACCGCGCAATGCAAGAACAGGCCAAAAACTGGCCAAAACGGCCCAAAAACGGGCCAAAACTGGCCATTTTTGGCTGCACGAGCGAGCGGCGAGCGGCGGACAGCGAGCGAAGCGAGAGGCAGCACCGTCCCTGCTATACGAAAGCCCCATCCAGCCCTGTGCCACCCGGGGGGTTCCAGGGTGCTGAGATGGCTGACGTTTTGCTCCGCTCTCGACGGTCACCGCGCAATGCAAGAACAGGCCAAAAACTGGCCAAAACGGCCCAAAAACGGGCCAAAACTGGCCATTTTTGGCTGCACGAGCGAGCGGCGAGCGGCGGACAGCGAGCGAAGCGAGAGGCAGCACCGTCCCTGCTATACGAAAGCCCCATCCAG
>NW_027020673.1:45000-47500 GCF_036884655.1 Musa acuminata AAA Group
AACTGGCCAAAACGGCCCAAAAACGGGCCAAAACTGGCCATTTTTGGCTGCGCGAGCGAGCGGCGAGCGGCGGACAGCGAGCGAAGCGAGAGGCAGCACCGTCCCTGCTATACGAAAGCCCCATCCAGCCCTGTGCCACCCGGGGGGTTCCAGGGTGCTGAGATGGCTGACGTTTTGCTCCGCTCTCGACGGTCACCGCGCAATGCAAGAACAGGCCAAAAACTGGCCAAAACGGCCCAAAAACGGGCCAAAACTGGCCATTTTTGGCTGCACGAGCGAGCGGCGAGCGGCGGACAGCGAGCGAAGCGAGAGGCAGCACCGTCCCTGCTATACGAAAGCCCCATCCAGCCCTGTGCCACCCGGGGGGTTCCAGGGTGCTGAGATGGCTGACGTTTTGCTCCGCTCTCGACGGTCACCGCGCAATGCAAGAACAGGCCAAAAACTGGCCAAAACGGCCCAAAAACGGGCCAAAACTGGCCATTTTTGGCTGCACGAGCGAGCGGCGAGCGGCGGACAGCGAGCGAAGCGAGAGGCAGCACCGTCCCTGCTATACGAAAGCCCCATCCAGCCCTGTGCCACCCGGGGGGTTCCAGGGTGCTGAGATGGCTGACGTTTTGCTCCGCTCTCGACGGTCACCGCGCAATGCAAGAACAGGCCAAAAACTGGCCAAAACGGCCCAAAAACGGGCCAAAACTGGCCATTTTTGGCTGCACGAGCGAGCGGCGAGCGGCGGACAGCGAGCGAAGCGAGAGGCAGCACCGTCCCTGCTATACGAAAGCCCCATCCAGCCCTGTGCCACCCGGGGGGTTCCAGGGTGCTGAGATGGCTGACGTTTTGCTCCGCTCTCGACGGTCACCGCGCAATGCAAGAACAGGCCAAAAACTGGCCAAAACGGCCCAAAAACGGGCCAAAACTGGCCATTTTTGGCTGCGCGAGCGAGCGGCGAGCGGCGGACAGCGAGCGAAGCGAGAGGCAGCACCGTCCCTGCTATACGAAAGCCCCATCCAGCCCTGTGCCACCCGGGGGGTTCCAGGGTGCTGAGATGGCTGACGTTTTGCTCCGCTCTCGACGGTCACCGCGCAATGCAAGAACAGGCCAAAAACTGGCCAAAACGGCCCAAAAACGGGCCAAAACTGGCCATTTTTGGCTGCACGAGCGAGCGGCGAGCGGCGGACAGCGAGCGAAGCGAGAGGCAGCACCGTCCCTGCTATACGAAAGCCCCATCCAGCCCTGTGCCACCCGGGGGGTTCCAGGGTGCTGAGATGGCTGACGTTTTGCTCCGCTCTCGACGGTCACCGCGCAATGCAAGAACAGGCCAAAAACTGGCCAAAACGGCCCAAAAACGGGCCAAAACTGGCCATTTTTGGCTGCACGAGCGAGCGGCGAGCGGCGGACAGCGAGCGAAGCGAGAGGCAGCACCGTCCCTGCTATACGAAAGCCCCATCCAGCCCTGTGCCACCCGGGGGGTTCCAGGGTGCTGAGATGGCTGACGTTTTGCTCCGCTCTCGACGGTCACCGCGCAATGCAAGAACAGGCCAAAAACTGGCCAAAACGGCCCAAAAACGGGCCAAAACTGGCCATTTTTGGCTGCACGAGCGAGCGGCGAGCGGCGGACAGCGAGCGAAGCGAGAGGCAGCACCGTCCCTGCTATACGAAAGCCCCATCCAGCCCTGTGCCACCCGGGGGGTTCCAGGGTGCTGAGATGGCTGACGTTTTGCTCCGCTCTCGACGGTCACCGCGCAATGCAAGAACAGGCCAAAAACTGGCCAAAACGGCCCAAAAACGGGCCAAAACTGGCCATTTTTGGCTGCACGAGCGAGCGGCGAGCGGCGGACAGCGAGCGAAGCGAGAGGCAGCACCGTCCCTGCTATACGAAAGCCCCATCCAGCCCTGTGCCACCCGGGGGGTTCCAGGGTGCTGAGATGGCTGACGTTTTGCTCCGCTCTCGACGGTCACCGCGCAATGCAAGAACAGGCCAAAAACTGGCCAAAACGGCCCAAAAACGGGCCAAAACTGGCCATTTTTGGCTGCACGAGCGAGCGGCGAGCGGCGGACAGCGAGCGAAGCGAGAGGCAGCACCGTCCCTGCTATACGAAAGCCCCATCCAGCCCTGTGCCACCCGGGGGGTTCCAGGGTGCTGAGATGGCTGACGTTTTGCTCCGCTCTCGACGGTCACCGCGCAATGCAAGAACAGGCCAAAAACTGGCCAAAACGGCCCAAAAACGGGCCAAAACTGGCCATTTTTGGCTGCACGAGCGAGCGGCGAGCGGCGGACAGCGAGCGAAGCGAGAGGCAGCACCGTCCCTGCTATACGAAAGCCCCATCCAGCCCTGTGCCACCCGGGGGGTTCCAGGGTGCTGAGATGGCTGACGTTTTGCTCCGCTCTCGACGGTCACCGCGCAATGCAAGAACAGGCCAAAAACTGGCCAAAACGGCCCAAAAACGGGCCAAAACTGGCCATTTTTGGCTGCACGAGCGAGCGGCGAGCGGCGGACAGCGA
>NW_027020674.1:7500-12500 GCF_036884655.1 Musa acuminata AAA Group
TTTGGCTGCGCGAGCGAGCGGCGAGCGGCGAACAGCGAGCGAAGCGAGAGGCAGCACCGTCCCTGCTATACGAAAGCCCCATCCAGCCCTGTGCCACCCGGGGGGTTCCAGGGTGCTGAGATGGCTGACGTTTTGCTCCGCTCACGACGGTCACCGCACCACGCAAGAACAGGCCAAAAACTGGCCAAAACAGCCCAAAAACGGGCCAAAACTGGCCATTTTTGGCTGCGCGAGCGAGCGGCGAGCGGCGAACAGCGAGCGAAGCGAGAGGCAGCACCGTCCCTGCTATACGAAAGCCCCATCCAGCCCTGTGCCACCCGGGGGGTTCCAGGGTGCTGAGATGGCTGACGTTTTGCTCCGCTCTCGACGGTCACCGCGCAATGCAAGAACAGGCCAAAAACTGGCCAAAACGGCCCAAAAACGGGCCAAAACTGGCCATTTTTGGCTGCGCGAGCGGCGAGCGGCGGACAGCGAGCGAAGCGAGAGGCAGCACCGTCCCTGCTATACGAAAGCCCCATCCAGCCCTGTGCCACCCGGGGGGTTCCAGGGTGCTGAGATGGCTGACGTTTTGCTCCGCTCTCGACGGTCACCGCGCAATGCAAGAACAGGCCAAAAACTGGCCAAAACGGCCCAAAAACGGGCCAAAACTGGCCATTTTTGGCTGCGCGAGCGAGCGGCGAGCGGCGGACAGCGAGCGAAGCGAGAGGCAGCACCGTCCCTGCTATACGAAAGCCCCATCCAGCCCTGTGCCACCCGGGGGGTTCCAGGGTGCTGAGATGGCTGACGTTTTGCTCCGCTCTCGACGGTCACCGCGCAATGCAAGAACAGGCCAAAAACTGGCCAAAACGGCCCAAAAACGGGCCAAAACTGGCCATTTTTGGCTGCACGAGCGAGCGGCGAGCGGCGGACAGCGAGCGAAGCGAGAGGCAGCACCGTCCCTGCTATACGAAAGCCCCATCCAGCCCTGTGCCACCCGGGGGGTTCCAGGGTGCTGAGATGGCTGACGTTTTGCTCCGCTCTCGACGGTCACCGCGCAATGCAAGAACAGGCCAAAAACTGGCCAAAACGGCCCAAAAACGGGCCAAAACTGGCCATTTTTGGCTGCACGAGCGAGCGGCGAGCGGCGGACAGCGAGCGAAGCGAGAGGCAGCACCGTCCCTGCTATACGAAAGCCCCATCCAGCCCTGTGCCACCCGGGGGGTTCCAGGGTGCTGAGATGGCTGACGTTTTGCTCCGCTCTCGACGGTCACCGCGCAATGCAAGAACAGGCCAAAAACTGGCCAAAACGGCCCAAAAACGGGCCAAAACTGGCCATTTTTGGCTGCACGAGCGAGCGGCGAGCGGCGGACAGCGAGCGAAGCGAGAGGCAGCACCGTCCCTGCTATACGAAAGCCCCATCCAGCCCTGTGCCACCCGGGGGGTTCCAGGGTGCTGAGATGGCTGACGTTTTGCTCCGCTCTCGACGGTCACCGCGCAATGCAAGAACAGGCCAAAAACTGGCCAAAACGGCCCAAAAACGGGCCAAAACTGGCCATTTTTGGCTGCGCGAGCGAGCGGCGAGCGGCGGACAGCGAGCGAAGCGAGAGGCAGCACCGTCCCTGCTATACGAAAGCCCCATCCAGCCCTGTGCCACCCGGGGGGTTCCAGGGTGCTGAGATGGCTGACGTTTTGCTCCGCTCTCGACGGTCACCGCGCAATGCAAGAACAGGCCAAAAACTGGCCAAAACGGCCCAAAAACGGGCCAAAACTGGCCATTTTTGGCTGCACGAGCGAGCGGCGAGCGGCGGACAGCGAGCGAAGCGAGAGGCAGCACCGTCCCTGCTATACGAAAGCCCCATCCAGCCCTGTGCCACCCGGGGGGTTCCAGGGTGCTGAGATGGCTGACGTTTTGCTCCGCTCTCGACGGTCACCGCGCAATGCAAGAACAGGCCAAAAACTGGCCAAAACGGCCCAAAAACGGGCCAAAACTGGCCATTTTTGGCTGCACGAGCGAGCGGCGAGCGGCGGACAGCGAGCGAAGCGAGAGGCAGCACCGTCCCTGCTATACGAAAGCCCCATCCAGCCCTGTGCCACCCGGGGGGGGTTCCAGGGTGCTGAGATGGCTGACGTTTTGCTCCGCTCTCGACGGTCACCGCGCAATGCAAGAACAGGCCAAAAACTGGCCAAAACGGCCCAAAAACGGGCCAAAACTGGCCATTTTTGGCTGCACGAGCGAGCGGCGAGCGGCGGACAGCGAGCGAAGCGAGAGGCAGCACCGTCCCTGCTATACGAAAGCCCCATCCAGCCCTGTGCCACCCGGGGGGTTCCAGGGTGCTGAGATGGCTGACGTTTTGCTCCGCTCTCGACGGTCACCGCGCAATGCAAGAACAGGCCAAAAACTGGCCAAAACGGCCCAAAAACGGGCCAAAACTGGCCATTTTTGGCTGCGCGAGCGAGCGGCGAGCGGCGGACAGCGAGCGAAGCGAGAGGCAGCACCGTCCCTGCTATACGAAAGCCCCATCCAGCCCTGTGCCACCCGGGGGGTTCCAGGGTGCTGAGATGGCTGACGTTTTGCTCCGCTCTCGACGGTCACCGCGCAATGCAAGAACAGGCCAAAAACTGGCCAAAACGGCCCAAAAACGGGCCAAAACTGGCCATTTTTGGCTGCACGAGCGAGCGGCGAGCGGCGGACAGCGAGCGAAGCGAGAGGCAGCACCGTCCCTGCTATACGAAAGCCCCATCCAGCCCTGTGCCACCCGGGGGGTTCCAGGGTGCTGAGATGGCTGACGTTTTGCTCCGCTCTCGACGGTCACCGCGCAATGCAAGAACAGGCCAAAAACTGGCCAAAACGGCCCAAAAACGGGCCAAAACTGGCCATTTTTGGCTGCACGAGCGAGCGGCGAGCGGCGGACAGCGAGCGAAGCGAGAGGCAGCACCGTCCCTGCTATACGAAAGCCCCATCCAGCCCTGTGCCACCCGGGGGGTTCCAGGGTGCTGAGATGGCTGACGTTTTGCTCCGCTCTCGACGGTCACCGCGCAATGCAAGAACAGGCCAAAAACTGGCCAAAACGGCCCAAAAACGGGCCAAAACTGGCCATTTTTGGCTGCACGAGCGAGCGGCGAGCGGCGGACAGCGAGCGAAGCGAGAGGCAGCACCGTCCCTGCTATACGAAAGCCCCATCCAGCCCTGTGCCACCCGGGGGGTTCCAGGGTGCTGAGATGGCTGACGTTTTGCTCCGCTCTCGACGGTCACCGCGCAATGCAAGAACAGGCCAAAAACTGGCCAAAACGGCCCAAAAACGGGCCAAAACTGGCCATTTTTGGCTGCACGAGCGAGCGGCGAGCGGCGGACAGCGAGCGAAGCGAGAGGCAGCACCGTCCCTGCTATACGAAAGCCCCATCCAGCCCTGTGCCACCCGGGGGGTTCCAGGGTGCTGAGATGGCTGACGTTTTGCTCCGCTCTCGACGGTCACCGCGCAATGCAAGAACAGGCCAAAAACTGGCCAAAACGGCCCAAAAACGGGCCAAAACTGGCCATTTTTGGCTGCACGAGCGAGCGGCGAGCGGCGGACAGCGAGCGAAGCGAGAGGCAGCACCGTCCCTGCTATACGAAAGCCCCATCCAGCCCTGTGCCACCCGGGGGGTTCCAGGGTGCTGAGATGGCTGACGTTTTGCTCCGCTCTCGACGGTCACCGCGCAATGCAAGAACAGGCCAAAAACTGGCCAAAACGGCCCAAAAACGGGCCAAAACTGGCCATTTTTGGCTGCACGAGCGAGCGGCGAGCGGCGGACAGCGAGCGAAGCGAGAGGCAGCACCGTCCCTGCTATACGAAAGCCCCATCCAGCCCTGTGCCACCCGGGGGGTTCCAGGGTGCTGAGATGGCTGACGTTTTGCTCCGCTCTCGACGGTCACCGCGCAATGCAAGAACAGGCCAAAAACTGGCCAAAACGGCCCAAAAACGGGCCAAAACTGGCCATTTTTGGCTGCACGAGCGAGCGGCGAGCGGCGGACAGCGAGCGAAGCGAGAGGCAGCACCGTCCCTGCTATACGAAAGCCCCATCCAGCCCTGTGCCACCCGGGGGGTTCCAGGGTGCTGAGATGGCTGACGTTTTGCTCCGCTCTCGACGGTCACCGCGCAATGCAAGAACAGGCCAAAAACTGGCCAAAACGGCCCAAAAACGGGCCAAAACTGGCCATTTTTGGCTGCACGAGCGAGCGGCGAGCGGCGGACAGCGAGCGAAGCGAGAGGCAGCACCGTCCCTGCTATACGAAAGCCCCATCCAGCCCTGTGCCACCCGGGGGGTTCCAGGGTGCTGAGATGGCTGACGTTTTGCTCCGCTCTCGACGGTCACCGCGCAATGCAAGAACAGGCCAAAAACTGGCCAAAACGGCCCAAAAACGGGCCAAAACTGGCCATTTTTGGCTGCGCGAGCGAGCGGCGAGCGGCGGACAGCGAGCGAAGCGAGAGGCAGCACCGTCCCTGCTATATACGAAAGCCCCATCCAGCCCTGTGCCACCCGGGGGGTTCCAGGGTGCTGAGATGGCTGACGTTTTGCTCCGCTCACGACGGTCACCGCACCACGCAAGAACGGACCATAAACAGGCCAAAACAGCCCAAAAACGGGCCAAAACTGGTCATTTTTGGCTGCGCGAGCGAGCGGCGAGCGGCGAACAGCGAGCGAAGCGTGAGGCAGCACCGTCCCTGCTATACGAAAGCCCCATCCAGCCCTGTGCCACCCGGGGGGTTCCAGGGTGCTGAGATGGCTGACGTTTTGCTCCGCTCACGACGGTCACCGCGCCATGCAAGAACGGACCAAAAACAGGCCAAAACAGCCCAAAAACGGGCCAAAACTGGCCATTTTTGGCTGAGCGAGCGAGCGGTGAGCGGCGAACAGCGAGCGAAGCGAGAGGCAGCACCGTCCCTGCTATACGAAAGCCCCATCCAGCCCTGTGCCACCCGGGGGGTTCCAGGGTGCTGAGATGGCTGACGTTTTGCTCCGCTCACGACGGTCGCCGTGCC
>NW_027020674.1:22500-25000 GCF_036884655.1 Musa acuminata AAA Group
AAAAACTGGCCAAAACGGCCCAAAAACGGGCCAAAACTGGCCATTTTTGGCTGCACGAGCGAGCGGCGAGCGGCGGACAGCGAGCGAAGCGAGAGGCAGCACCGTCCCTGCTATACGAAAGCCCCATCCAGCCCTGTGCCACCCGGGGGGTTCCAGGGTGCTGAGATGGCTGACGTTTTGCTCCGCTCTCGACGGTCACCGCGCAATGCAAGAACAGGCCAAAAACTGGCCAAAACGGCCCAAAAACGGGCCAAAACTGGCCATTTTTGGCTGCACGAGCGAGCGGCGAGCGGCGGACAGCGAGCGAAGCGAGAGGCAGCACCGTCCCTGCTATACGAAAGCCCCATCCAGCCCTGTGCCACCCGGGGGGTTCCAGGGTGCTGAGATGGCTGACGTTTTGCTCCGCTCTCGACGGTCACCGCGCAATGCAAGAACAGGCCAAAAACTGGCCAAAACGGCCCAAAAACGGGCCAAAACTGGCCATTTTTGGCTGCGCGAGCGAGCGGCGAGCGGCGGACAGCGAGCGAAGCGAGAGGCAGCACCGTCCCTGCTATACGAAAGCCCCATCCAGCCCTGTGCCACCCGGGGGGTTCCAGGGTGCTGAGATGGCTGACGTTTTGCTCCGCTCTCGACGGTCACCGCGCAATGCAAGAACAGGCCAAAAACTGGCCAAAACGGCCCAAAAACGGGCCAAAACTGGCCATTTTTGGCTGCACGAGCGAGCGGCGAGCGGCGGACAGCGAGCGAAGCGAGAGGCAGCACCGTCCCTGCTATACGAAAGCCCCATCCAGCCCTGTGCCACCCGGGGGGTTCCAGGGTGCTGAGATGGCTGACGTTTTGCTCCGCTCTCGACGGTCACCGCGCAATGCAAGAACAGGCCAAAAACTGGCCAAAACGGCCCAAAAACGGGCCAAAACTGGCCATTTTTGGCTGCACGAGCGAGCGGCGAGCGGCGGACAGCGAGCGAAGCGAGAGGCAGCACCGTCCCTGCTATACGAAAGCCCCATCCAGCCCTGTGCCACCCGGGGGGGGTTCCAGGGTGCTGAGATGGCTGACGTTTTGCTCCGCTCTCGACGGTCACCGCGCAATGCAAGAACAGGCCAAAAACTGGCCAAAACGGCCCAAAAACGGGCCAAAACTGGCCATTTTTGGCTGCACGAGCGAGCGGCGAGCGGCGGACAGCGAGCGAAGCGAGAGGCAGCACCGTCCCTGCTATACGAAAGCCCCATCCAGCCCTGTGCCACCCGGGGGGTTCCAGGGTGCTGAGATGGCTGACGTTTTGCTCCGCTCTCGACGGTCACCGCGCAATGCAAGAACAGGCCAAAAACTGGCCAAAACGGCCCAAAAACGGGCCAAAACTGGCCATTTTTGGCTGCGCGAGCGAGCGGCGAGCGGCGGACAGCGAGCGAAGCGAGAGGCAGCACCGTCCCTGCTATACGAAAGCCCCATCCAGCCCTGTGCCACCCGGGGGGTTCCAGGGTGCTGAGATGGCTGACGTTTTGCTCCGCTCTCGACGGTCACCGCGCAATGCAAGAACAGGCCAAAAACTGGCCAAAACGGCCCAAAAACGGGCCAAAACTGGCCATTTTTGGCTGCACGAGCGAGCGGCGAGCGGCGGACAGCGAGCGAAGCGAGAGGCAGCACCGTCCCTGCTATACGAAAGCCCCATCCAGCCCTGTGCCACCCGGGGGGTTCCAGGGTGCTGAGATGGCTGACGTTTTGCTCCGCTCTCGACGGTCACCGCGCAATGCAAGAACAGGCCAAAAACTGGCCAAAACGGCCCAAAAACGGGCCAAAACTGGCCATTTTTGGCTGCACGAGCGAGCGGCGAGCGGCGGACAGCGAGCGAAGCGAGAGGCAGCACCGTCCCTGCTATACGAAAGCCCCATCCAGCCCTGTGCCACCCGGGGGGTTCCAGGGTGCTGAGATGGCTGACGTTTTGCTCCGCTCTCGACGGTCACCGCGCAATGCAAGAACAGGCCAAAAACTGGCCAAAACGGCCCAAAAACGGGCCAAAACTGGCCATTTTTGGCTGCACGAGCGAGCGGCGAGCGGCGGACAGCGAGCGAAGCGAGAGGCAGCACCGTCCCTGCTATACGAAAGCCCCATCCAGCCCTGTGCCACCCGGGGGGTTCCAGGGTGCTGAGATGGCTGACGTTTTGCTCCGCTCTCGACGGTCACCGCGCAATGCAAGAACAGGCCAAAAACTGGCCAAAACGGCCCAAAAACGGGCCAAAACTGGCCATTTTTGGCTGCACGAGCGAGCGGCGAGCAGCGGACAGCGAGCGAAGCGAGAGGCAGCACCGTCCCTGCTATACGAAAGCCCCATCCAGCCCTGTGCCACCCGGGGGGTTCCAGGGTGCTGAGATGGCTGACGTTTTGCTCCGCTCTCGACGGTCACCGCGCAATGCAAGAACAGGCCAAAAACTGGCCAAAACGGCCCAAAAACGGGCCAAAACTGGCCATTTTTGGCTGCACGAGCGAGCGGCGAGCGGCGGAC
>NW_027020674.1:35000-40000 GCF_036884655.1 Musa acuminata AAA Group
AGCGAGAGGCAGCACCGTCCCTGCTATACGAAAGCCCCATCCAGCCCTGTGCCACCCGGGGGGTTCCAGGGTGCTGAGATGGCTGACGTTTTGCTCCGCTCACGACGGTCGCCGCGGCACGCAAGAACAGGCCAAAAACTGGCCAAAACAGCCCAAAAACGGGCCAAAACTGGCCATTTTTTGCTGCGCGAGCGAGCGGAGAGCGGCGAACAGCGAGCGAAGCGCGAGGCAGCACCGTCCCTGCTATACGAAAGCCCCATCCAGCCCTGTGCCACCCGGGGGGTTCCAGGGTGCTGAGATGGCTGACATTTTGCTCCGCTCACGACGGTCACCGCGCCACACAAGAACAGCCCAAAAACAGGCCAAAACAGCCCAAAAACGGGCCAAAACTGGCCATTTTTGGCTGCGCGAGCGAGCGGCGAGCGGCGAACAGCGAGCGAAGCGAGAGGCAGCACCGTCCCTGCTATACGAAAGCCCCATCCAGCCCTGTGCCACCCGGGGGGTTCCAGGGTGCTGAGATGGCTGACGTTTTGCTCCGCTCACGACGGTCACCGCACCACGCAAGAACAGGCCAAAAACTGGCCAAAACAGCCCAAAAACGGGCCAAAACTGGCCATTTTTGGCTGCGCGAGCGAGCGGCGAGCGGCGAACAGCGAGCGAAGCGAGAGGCAGCACCGTCCCTGCTATACGAAAGCCCCATCCAGCCCTGTGCCACCCGGGGGGTTCCAGGGTGCTGAGATGGCTGACGTTTTGCTCCGCTCTCGACGGTCACCGCGCAATGCAAGAACAGGCCAAAAACTGGCCAAAACGGCCCAAAAACGGGCCAAAACTGGCCATTTTTGGCTGCGCGAGCGGCGAGCGGCGGACAGCGAGCGAAGCGAGAGGCAGCACCGTCCCTGCTATACGAAAGCCCCATCCAGCCCTGTGCCACCCGGGGGGTTCCAGGGTGCTGAGATGGCTGACGTTTTGCTCCGCTCTCGACGGTCACCGCGCAATGCAAGAACAGGCCAAAAACTGGCCAAAACGGCCCAAAAACGGGCCAAAACTGGCCATTTTTGGCTGCGCGAGCGAGCGGCGAGCGGCGGACAGCGAGCGAAGCGAGAGGCAGCACCGTCCCTGCTATACGAAAGCCCCATCCAGCCCTGTGCCACCCGGGGGGTTCCAGGGTGCTGAGATGGCTGACGTTTTGCTCCGCTCTCGACGGTCACCGCGCAATGCAAGAACAGGCCAAAAACTGGCCAAAACGGCCCAAAAACGGGCCAAAACTGGCCATTTTTGGCTGCACGAGCGAGCGGCGAGCGGCGGACAGCGAGCGAAGCGAGAGGCAGCACCGTCCCTGCTATACGAAAGCCCCATCCAGCCCTGTGCCACCCGGGGGGTTCCAGGGTGCTGAGATGGCTGACGTTTTGCTCCGCTCTCGACGGTCACCGCGCAATGCAAGAACAGGCCAAAAACTGGCCAAAACGGCCCAAAAACGGGCCAAAACTGGCCATTTTTGGCTGCACGAGCGAGCGGCGAGCGGCGGACAGCGAGCGAAGCGAGAGGCAGCACCGTCCCTGCTATACGAAAGCCCCATCCAGCCCTGTGCCACCCGGGGGGTTCCAGGGTGCTGAGATGGCTGACGTTTTGCTCCGCTCTCGACGGTCACCGCGCAATGCAAGAACAGGCCAAAAACTGGCCAAAACGGCCCAAAAACGGGCCAAAACTGGCCATTTTTGGCTGCACGAGCGAGCGGCGAGCGGCGGACAGCGAGCGAAGCGAGAGGCAGCACCGTCCCTGCTATACGAAAGCCCCATCCAGCCCTGTGCCACCCGGGGGGTTCCAGGGTGCTGAGATGGCTGACGTTTTGCTCCGCTCTCGACGGTCACCGCGCAATGCAAGAACAGGCCAAAAACTGGCCAAAACGGCCCAAAAACGGGCCAAAACTGGCCATTTTTGGCTGCGCGAGCGAGCGGCGAGCGGCGGACAGCGAGCGAAGCGAGAGGCAGCACCGTCCCTGCTATACGAAAGCCCCATCCAGCCCTGTGCCACCCGGGGGGTTCCAGGGTGCTGAGATGGCTGACGTTTTGCTCCGCTCTCGACGGTCACCGCGCAATGCAAGAACAGGCCAAAAACTGGCCAAAACGGCCCAAAAACGGGCCAAAACTGGCCATTTTTGGCTGCACGAGCGAGCGGCGAGCGGCGGACAGCGAGCGAAGCGAGAGGCAGCACCGTCCCTGCTATACGAAAGCCCCATCCAGCCCTGTGCCACCCGGGGGGTTCCAGGGTGCTGAGATGGCTGACGTTTTGCTCCGCTCTCGACGGTCACCGCGCAATGCAAGAACAGGCCAAAAACTGGCCAAAACGGCCCAAAAACGGGCCAAAACTGGCCATTTTTGGCTGCACGAGCGAGCGGCGAGCGGCGGACAGCGAGCGAAGCGAGAGGCAGCACCGTCCCTGCTATACGAAAGCCCCATCCAGCCCTGTGCCACCCGGGGGGGGTTCCAGGGTGCTGAGATGGCTGACGTTTTGCTCCGCTCTCGACGGTCACCGCGCAATGCAAGAACAGGCCAAAAACTGGCCAAAACGGCCCAAAAACGGGCCAAAACTGGCCATTTTTGGCTGCACGAGCGAGCGGCGAGCGGCGGACAGCGAGCGAAGCGAGAGGCAGCACCGTCCCTGCTATACGAAAGCCCCATCCAGCCCTGTGCCACCCGGGGGGTTCCAGGGTGCTGAGATGGCTGACGTTTTGCTCCGCTCTCGACGGTCACCGCGCAATGCAAGAACAGGCCAAAAACTGGCCAAAACGGCCCAAAAACGGGCCAAAACTGGCCATTTTTGGCTGCGCGAGCGAGCGGCGAGCGGCGGACAGCGAGCGAAGCGAGAGGCAGCACCGTCCCTGCTATACGAAAGCCCCATCCAGCCCTGTGCCACCCGGGGGGTTCCAGGGTGCTGAGATGGCTGACGTTTTGCTCCGCTCTCGACGGTCACCGCGCAATGCAAGAACAGGCCAAAAACTGGCCAAAACGGCCCAAAAACGGGCCAAAACTGGCCATTTTTGGCTGCACGAGCGAGCGGCGAGCGGCGGACAGCGAGCGAAGCGAGAGGCAGCACCGTCCCTGCTATACGAAAGCCCCATCCAGCCCTGTGCCACCCGGGGGGTTCCAGGGTGCTGAGATGGCTGACGTTTTGCTCCGCTCTCGACGGTCACCGCGCAATGCAAGAACAGGCCAAAAACTGGCCAAAACGGCCCAAAAACGGGCCAAAACTGGCCATTTTTGGCTGCACGAGCGAGCGGCGAGCGGCGGACAGCGAGCGAAGCGAGAGGCAGCACCGTCCCTGCTATACGAAAGCCCCATCCAGCCCTGTGCCACCCGGGGGGTTCCAGGGTGCTGAGATGGCTGACGTTTTGCTCCGCTCTCGACGGTCACCGCGCAATGCAAGAACAGGCCAAAAACTGGCCAAAACGGCCCAAAAACGGGCCAAAACTGGCCATTTTTGGCTGCACGAGCGAGCGGCGAGCGGCGGACAGCGAGCGAAGCGAGAGGCAGCACCGTCCCTGCTATACGAAAGCCCCATCCAGCCCTGTGCCACCCGGGGGGTTCCAGGGTGCTGAGATGGCTGACGTTTTGCTCCGCTCTCGACGGTCACCGCGCAATGCAAGAACAGGCCAAAAACTGGCCAAAACGGCCCAAAAACGGGCCAAAACTGGCCATTTTTGGCTGCACGAGCGAGCGGCGAGCGGCGGACAGCGAGCGAAGCGAGAGGCAGCACCGTCCCTGCTATACGAAAGCCCCATCCAGCCCTGTGCCACCCGGGGGGTTCCAGGGTGCTGAGATGGCTGACGTTTTGCTCCGCTCTCGACGGTCACCGCGCAATGCAAGAACAGGCCAAAAACTGGCCAAAACGGCCCAAAAACGGGCCAAAACTGGCCATTTTTGGCTGCACGAGCGAGCGGCGAGCGGCGGACAGCGAGCGAAGCGAGAGGCAGCACCGTCCCTGCTATACGAAAGCCCCATCCAGCCCTGTGCCACCCGGGGGGTTCCAGGGTGCTGAGATGGCTGACGTTTTGCTCCGCTCTCGACGGTCACCGCGCAATGCAAGAACAGGCCAAAAACTGGCCAAAACGGCCCAAAAACGGGCCAAAACTGGCCATTTTTGGCTGCACGAGCGAGCGGCGAGCGGCGGACAGCGAGCGAAGCGAGAGGCAGCACCGTCCCTGCTATACGAAAGCCCCATCCAGCCCTGTGCCACCCGGGGGGTTCCAGGGTGCTGAGATGGCTGACGTTTTGCTCCGCTCTCGACGGTCACCGCGCAATGCAAGAACAGGCCAAAAACTGGCCAAAACGGCCCAAAAACGGGCCAAAACTGGCCATTTTTGGCTGCACGAGCGAGCGGCGAGCGGCGGACAGCGAGCGAAGCGAGAGGCAGCACCGTCCCTGCTATACGAAAGCCCCATCCAGCCCTGTGCCACCCGGGGGGTTCCAGGGTGCTGAGATGGCTGACGTTTTGCTCCGCTCTCGACGGTCACCGCGCAATGCAAGAACAGGCCAAAAACTGGCCAAAACGGCCCAAAAACGGGCCAAAACTGGCCATTTTTGGCTGCACGAGCGAGCGGCGAGCGGCGGACAGCGAGCGAAGCGAGAGGCAGCACCGTCCCTGCTATACGAAAGCCCCATCCAGCCCTGTGCCACCCGGGGGGTTCCAGGGTGCTGAGATGGCTGACGTTTTGCTCCGCTCTCGACGGTCACCGCGCAATGCAAGAACAGGCCAAAAACTGGCCAAAACGGCCCAAAAACGGGCCAAAACTGGCCATTTTTGGCTGCGCGAGCGAGCGGCGAGCGGCGGACAGCGAGCGAAGCGAGAGGCAGCACCGTCCCTGCTATATACGAAAGCCCCATCCAGCCCTGTGCCACCCGGGGGGTTCCAGGGTGCTGAGATGGCTGACGTTTTGCTCCGCTCACGACGGTCACCGCACCACGCAAGAACGGACCATAAACAGGCCAAAACAGCCCAAAAAC
>NW_027020674.1:50000-52500 GCF_036884655.1 Musa acuminata AAA Group
ATTTTTGGCTGCGCGAGCGAGCGGCGAGCGGCGGACAGCGAGCGAAGCGAGAGGCAGCACCGTCCCTGCTATACGAAAGCCCCATCCAGCCCTGTGCCACCCGGGGGGTTCCAGGGTGCTGAGATGGCTGACGTTTTGCTCCGCTCTCGACGGTCACCGCGCAATGCAAGAACAGGCCAAAAACTGGCCAAAACGGCCCAAAAACGGGCCAAAACTGGCCATTTTTGGCTGCACGAGCGAGCGGCGAGCGGCGGACAGCGAGCGAAGCGAGAGGCAGCACCGTCCCTGCTATACGAAAGCCCCATCCAGCCCTGTGCCACCCGGGGGGTTCCAGGGTGCTGAGATGGCTGACGTTTTGCTCCGCTCTCGACGGTCACCGCGCAATGCAAGAACAGGCCAAAAACTGGCCAAAACGGCCCAAAAAAACGGGCCAAAACTGGCCATTTTTGGCTGCACGAGCGAGCGGCGAGCGGCGGACAGCGAGCGAAGCGAGAGGCAGCACCGTCCCTGCTATACGAAAGCCCCATCCAGCCCTGTGCCACCCGGGGGGTTCCAGGGTGCTGAGATGGCTGACGTTTTGCTCCGCTCTCGACGGTCACCGCGCAATGCAAGAACAGGCCAAAAACTGGCCAAAACGGCCCAAAAACGGGCCAAAACTGGCCATTTTTGGCTGCACGAGCGAGCGGCGAGCGGCGGACAGCGAGCGAAGCGAGAGGCAGCACCGTCCCTGCTATACGAAAGCCCCATCCAGCCCTGTGCCACCCGGGGGGTTCCAGGGTGCTGAGATGGCTGACGTTTTGCTCCGCTCTCGACGGTCACCGCGCAATGCAAGAACAGGCCAAAAACTGGCCAAAACGGCCCAAAAACGGGCCAAAACTGGCCATTTTTGGCTGCGCGAGCGAGCGGCGAGCGGCGGACAGCGAGCGAAGCGAGAGGCAGCACCGTCCCTGCTATACGAAAGCCCCATCCAGCCCTGTGCCACCCGGGGGGTTCCAGGGTGCTGAGATGGCTGACGTTTTGCTCCGCTCTCGACGGTCACCGCGCAATGCAAGAACAGGCCAAAAACTGGCCAAAACGGCCCAAAAACGGGCCAAAACTGGCCATTTTTGGCTGCACGAGCGAGCGGCGAGCGGCGGACAGCGAGCGAAGCGAGAGGCAGCACCGTCCCTGCTATACGAAAGCCCCATCCAGCCCTGTGCCACCCGGGGGGTTCCAGGGTGCTGAGATGGCTGACGTTTTGCTCCGCTCTCGACGGTCACCGCGCAATGCAAGAACAGGCCAAAAACTGGCCAAAACGGCCCAAAAACGGGCCAAAACTGGCCATTTTTGGCTGCACGAGCGAGCGGCGAGCGGCGGACAGCGAGCGAAGCGAGAGGCAGCACCGTCCCTGCTATACGAAAGCCCCATCCAGCCCTGTGCCACCCGGGGGGTTCCAGGGTGCTGAGATGGCTGACGTTTTGCTCCGCTCTCGACGGTCACCGCGCAATGCAAGAACAGGCCAAAAACTGGCCAAAACGGCCCAAAAACGGGCCAAAACTGGCCATTTTTGGCTGCACGAGCGAGCGGCGAGCGGCGGACAGCGAGCGAAGCGAGAGGCAGCACCGTCCCTGCTATACGAAAGCCCCATCCAGCCCTGTGCCACCCGGGGGGTTCCAGGGTGCTGAGATGGCTGACGTTTTGCTCCGCTCTCGACGGTCACCGCGCAATGCAAGAACAGGCCAAAAACTGGCCAAAACGGCCCAAAAACGGGCCAAAACTGGCCATTTTTGGCTGCGCGAGCGAGCGGCGAGCGGCGGACAGCGAGCGAAGCGAGAGGCAGCACCGTCCCTGCTATACGAAAGCCCCATCCAGCCCTGTGCCACCCGGGGGGTTCCAGGGTGCTGAGATGGCTGACGTTTTGCTCCGCTCTCGACGGTCACCGCGCAATGCAAGAACAGGCCAAAAACTGGCCAAAACGGCCCAAAAACGGGCCAAAACTGGCCATTTTTGGCTGCACGAGCGAGCGGCGAGCGGCGGACAGCGAGCGAAGCGAGAGGCAGCACCGTCCCTGCTATACGAAAGCCCCATCCAGCCCTGTGCCACCCGGGGGGTTCCAGGGTGCTGAGATGGCTGACGTTTTGCTCCGCTCTCGACGGTCACCGCGCAATGCAAGAACAGGCCAAAAACTGGCCAAAACGGCCCAAAAACGGGCCAAAACTGGCCATTTTTGGCTGCACGAGCGAGCGGCGAGCGGCGGACAGCGAGCGAAGCGAGAGGCAGCACCGTCCCTGCTATACGAAAGCCCCATCCAGCCCTGTGCCACCCGGGGGGTTCCAGGGTGCTGAGATGGCTGACGTTTTGCTCCGCTCTCGACGGTCACCGCGCAATGCAAGAACAGGCCAAAAACTGGCCAAAACGGCCCAAAAACGGGCCAAAACTGGCCATTTTTGGCTGCACGAGCGAGCGGCGAGCGGCGGACAGCGAGCGAAGCGAGAGGCAGCACCGTCCCTGCTATACGAAA
>NW_027020674.1:62500-70000 GCF_036884655.1 Musa acuminata AAA Group
AGCCCTGTGCCACCCGGGGGGTTCCAGGGTGCTGAGATGGCTGACGTTTTGCTCCGCTCTCGACGGTCACCGCGCAACGCAAGAACAGGCCAAAAACTGGCCAAAACGGCCCAAAAACGGGCCAAAACTGGCCATTTTTGGCTGCGCGAGCGAGCGGCGAGCGGCGGACAGCGAGCGAAGCGAGAGGCAGCACCGTCCCTGCTATACGAAAGCCCCATCCAGCCCTGTGCCACCCGGGGGGTTCCAGGGTGCTGAGATGGCTGACATTTTGCTCCGCTCACGACGGTCGCCGCGGCACACAAGAACAGCCCAAAAACAGGCCAAAACAGCCCAAAAACGGGCCAAAACTGGCCATTTTTGGCTGCGCGAGCGAGCAGCGAGCGGCGGACAGCGAGCGAAGCGAGAGGCAGCACCGTCCCTGCTATACGAAAGCCCCATCCAGCCCTGTGCCACCCGGGGGGTTCCAGGGTGCTGAGATGGCTGACGTTTTGCTCCGCTCACGACGGTCGCCGCGGCACGCAAGAACAGGCCAAAAACTGGCCAAAACAGCCCAAAAACGGGCCAAAACTGGCCATTTTTTGCTGCGCGAGCGAGCGGAGAGCGGCGAACAGCGAGCGAAGCGCGAGGCAGCACCGTCCCTGCTATACGAAAGCCCCATCCAGCCCTGTGCCACCCGGGGGGTTCCAGGGTGCTGAGATGGCTGACATTTTGCTCCGCTCACGACGGTCACCGCGCCACACAAGAACAGCCCAAAAACAGGCCAAAACAGCCCAAAAACGGGCCAAAACTGGCCATTTTTGGCTGCGCGAGCGAGCGGCGAGCGGCGAACAGCGAGCGAAGCGAGAGGCAGCACCGTCCCTGCTATACGAAAGCCCCATCCAGCCCTGTGCCACCCGGGGGGTTCCAGGGTGCTGAGATGGCTGACGTTTTGCTCCGCTCACGACGGTCACCGCACCACGCAAGAACAGGCCAAAAACTGGCCAAAACAGCCCAAAAACGGGCCAAAACTGGCCATTTTTGGCTGCGCGAGCGAGCGGCGAGCGGCGAACAGCGAGCGAAGCGAGAGGCAGCACCGTCCCTGCTATACGAAAGCCCCATCCAGCCCTGTGCCACCCGGGGGGTTCCAGGGTGCTGAGATGGCTGACGTTTTGCTCCGCTCTCGACGGTCACCGCGCAATGCAAGAACAGGCCAAAAACTGGCCAAAACGGCCCAAAAACGGGCCAAAACTGGCCATTTTTGGCTGCGCGAGCGGCGAGCGGCGGACAGCGAGCGAAGCGAGAGGCAGCACCGTCCCTGCTATACGAAAGCCCCATCCAGCCCTGTGCCACCCGGGGGGTTCCAGGGTGCTGAGATGGCTGACGTTTTGCTCCGCTCTCGACGGTCACCGCGCAATGCAAGAACAGGCCAAAAACTGGCCAAAACGGCCCAAAAACGGGCCAAAACTGGCCATTTTTGGCTGCGCGAGCGAGCGGCGAGCGGCGGACAGCGAGCGAAGCGAGAGGCAGCACCGTCCCTGCTATACGAAAGCCCCATCCAGCCCTGTGCCACCCGGGGGGTTCCAGGGTGCTGAGATGGCTGACGTTTTGCTCCGCTCTCGACGGTCACCGCGCAATGCAAGAACAGGCCAAAAACTGGCCAAAACGGCCCAAAAACGGGCCAAAACTGGCCATTTTTGGCTGCACGAGCGAGCGGCGAGCGGCGGACAGCGAGACAGCGACGCGAAGCGAGAGGCAGCACCGTCCCTGCTATACGAAAGCCCCATCCAGCCCTGTGCACCCGGGGGAGTTCCAGGGTGCTGAGATGGCTGACGTTTTTGCTCCGCTCACGCACGTCACGCGCACCACGCAAGAACAGGCCAAAAACTGTGCCAAAACAGCCCAAAACACGGGCCAAAACTGGCCATTTCTTGGCTGCAGCGAGCGAGCGGCGAGGGAACAGCGAGCGAGCGAGAGGCAGCACCGTGGCCCTGCTATACGAAAGCCCCATCCAGCCCTGTGCCACCCGGGGGGTTCCAGGGTGCTGAGATGGCTGACGTTTGCTCCGCTCACGACGGTCACCGCACAATGCAAGAACAGGCCAAAAACTGGCCAAAACCGCCCAAAAACGGGGCCAAAACTGGCCATTTTGGCTGCGCGAGCGAGCGGCGAGCGGCGGACAGCGAGCGAAGCGAGAGGCAGCACCGTCCCTGCTATACGAAAGCCCCATCCAGCCCTGTGCCACCGGGGGGTTCCAGGGTGCTGAGATGGCTGACGTTTTGCTCCGCTCTCGACGGTCACCGCGCAATGCAAGAACAGGCCAAAAACTGGCCAAAACGGCCCAAAAACGGGCCAAAACTGGCCATTTTTGGCTGCGGCGAGCGGCGAGCGGCGGACAGCGAGCGAAGCGAGAGGGCAGCACCGTCCCTGCTATACGAAAGCCCCATCCAGCCCTGTGCCACCCGGGGGGTTCCAGGGTGCTGAGATGGCTGACGTTTTGCTCCGCTCTCGACGGTCACCGCGCAATGCAAGAACAGGCCAAAAACTGGCCAAAACGGCCCAAAAACGGGCCAAAACTGGCCATTTTTGGCTGCACGAGCGAGCGGCGAGCGGCGGACAGCGAGCGAAGCGAGAGCAGCACCGTCCCTGCTATACGAAAGCCCCATCCAGCCCTGTGCCACCCGGGGGGTTCCAGGGTGCTGAGATGGCTGACGTTTTGCTCCGCTCTCGACGGTCACCGCGCAATGCAAGAACAGGCCAAAAACTGGCCAAACGGCCAAAAACGGGCCAAAACTGCCATTTTTGGCTGCACGAGCGAGCGGCGAGCGGCGGACAGCGAGCGAAGCGAGAGGCAGCACCGTCCCTGCTATACGAAAGCCCCATCCAGCCCTGTGCCACCCCGGGGGGTTCCAGGGTGCTGAGATGGCTGACGTTTTGCTCCGCTCTCGACGGTCACCGCGCAATGCAAGAACAGCCAAAAACTGGCCAAAACGGCCCAAAAACGGGCCAAAACTGGCCATTTTGGCTGCACGAGCGAGCGGCGAGCGGCGGACAGCGAGCGAAGCGAGAGGCAGCACCGTCCCTGCTATACGAAAGCCCCATCCAGCCCTGTGCCACCCGGGGGGTTCCAGGGTGCTGAGATGGCTGACGTTTTGCTCCGCTCTCGACGGTCACCGGCGCAATGCAAGAACAGGCCAAAAACTGGCCAAAACGGCCCAAAAACGGGCCAAAACTGGCCATTTTTGGCTGCACGAGCGAGCGGCGAGCGGCGACAGCGAGCGAAGCGAGAGGCAGCACCGTCCCTGCTATACGAAAGCCCCATCCAGCCCTGTGCCACCCGGGGGGTTCCAGGGTGCTGAGATGGCTGACGTTTTGCTCCGCTCTCGACGGTCACCGCGCAATGCAAGAACAGGCCAAAAACTGGCCAAAACGGCCCAAAAACGGGCCAAAACTGGCCATTTTTGGCTGCCGAGCGAGCGGCGAGCGGCGGACAGCGAGCGAAGCGAGAGGCAGCACCGTCCCTGCTATACGAAAGCCCATCCAGCCCTGTGCCACCCGGGGGGTTCCAGGGTGCTGAGATGGCTGACGTTTTGCTCCGCTCTCGACGGTCACCGCGCAATGCAAGAACAGGGCCAAAAACTGGCCAAAACGGCCCAAAAACGGGCCAAAACTGGCCATTTTTGGCTGCACGAGCGAGCGGCGAGCGGCGGACAGCGAGCGAAGCGAGAGGCAGCACCGTCCCTGCTATACGAAAGCCCCATCCAGCCCTGTGCCACCCGGGGGGTTCCAGGGTGCTGAGATGGCTGACGTTTTGCTCCGCTCTCGACGGGTCACCGCGCAATGCAAGAACAGGCCAAAAACTGGCCAAAACGGCCCAAAAACGGGCCAAAACTGGCCATTTTTGGCTGCACGAGCGAGCGGCGAGCGGCGGACAGCGAGCGAAGCCGAGAGCAGCACCGTCCCTGCTATACGAAAGCCCATCCAGCCCTGTGCCACCCGGGGGGTTCCAGGGTGGCTGAGATGGCTGACGTTTTGCTCCGCTCTCGACGGTCACCGCGCAATGCAAGAACAGGCCAAAAACTGGCCAAAACGGCCAAAAACGGGCCAAAACTGGCCATTTTTGGCTGCACGAGCGAGCGGCGAGCGGCGGACAGCGAGCGAAGCGAGAGGCAGCACCGTCCCTGCTATACGAAAGCCCCATCCAGCCCTGTGCCACCCGGGGGGTTCCAGGGTGCTGAGATGGCTGACGTTTTGCTCCGCTCTCGACGGTCCCGCGCAATGCAAGAACAGGCCAAAAACTGGCCAAAACGGCCCAAAAACGGGCCAAAACTGGCCATTTTTGGCTGCACGAGCGAGCGGCGAGCGGCGGACAGCGAGCGAAGCGAGAGGGCAGCACCGTCCCTGCTATACGAAAGCCCCATCCAGCCCTGTGCCACCCGGGGGGGTTCCAGGGTGCTGAGATGGCTGACGTTTTGCTCCGCTCTCGACGGTCACCGCGCAATGCAAGAACAGGCCAAAAACTGGCCAAAACGGCCCAAAAACGGGCCAAAACTGGCCATTTTTGGCTGCACGAGCGAGCGGCGAGCGGCGGACAGCGAGCGAAGCGAGAGGCAGCACCGTCCCTGCTATACGAAAGCCCCATCCAGCCCTGTGCCACCCGGGGGGTTCCAGGGTGCTGAGATGGCTGACGTTTTGCTCCGCTCTCGACGGTCACCGCGCAATGCAAGAACAGGCCAAAAACTGGCAAAACGGCCCAAAAACGGGCCAAAACTGGCCATTTTTGGCTGCACGAGCGAGCGGCGAGCGGCGGACAGCGAGCGAAGCGAGAGGCAGCACCGTCCCTGCTATACGAAAGCCCCATCCAGCCCTGTGCCACCCGGGGGGTTCCAGGGTGCTGAGATGGCTGACGTTTTGCTCCGCTCTCGACGGTCACCGCGCAATGCAAGAACAGGCCAAAAACTGGCCAAAACGGCCCAAAAACGGGCCAAAACTGGCCATTTTTGGCTGCACGATGCGAGCGGCGAGCGGCGGACAGCGAGCGAAGCGAGAGGCAGCACCGTCCCTGCTATACGAAAGCCCCATCCAGCCCTGTGCCACCCGGGGGGGGTTCCAGGGTGCTGAGATGGCTGACGTTTTGCTCCGCTCTCGACGGTCACCGCGCAATGCAAGAACAGGCCAAAAACTGGCCAAAACGGCCCAAAAACGGGCCAAAACTGGCCCTTTTTGGCTGCACGAGCGAGCGGCGAGCGGCGGACAGCGAGCGAAGCGAGAGGCAGCACCGTCCCTGCTATACGAAAGCCCCATCCAGCCCTGTGCCACCCGGGGGTTCCAGGGTGCTGAGATGGCTGACGTTTTGCTCCGCTCTCGACGGTCACCGCGCAATGCAAGAACAGGCCAAAAACTGCCAAAACGGCCCAAAAACGGGCCAAAACTGGCCATTTTTGGCTGCGCGAGCGAGCGGCGAGCGGCGGACAGCGAGCGAAGCGAGAGGCAGCACCGTCCCTGCTATACGAAAGCCCCATCCAGCCCTGTGCCACCCGGGGGGTTCCAGGGTGCTGAGATGGCTGACGTTTGCCTCCGCTCTCGACGGTCACCGCGCAATGCAAGAACAGGCCAAAAACTGGCCAAAACGGCCCAAAAACGGGCCAAAACTGGCCATTTTTGGCTGCACGAGCGAGCGGCGAGCGGCGGACTGCGAGCGAAGCGAGAGGCAGCACCGTCCCTGCTATACGAAAGCCCCATCCAGCCCTGTGCCACCCGGGGGTTCCAGGGTGCTGAGATGGCTGACGTTTTGCTCCGCTCTCGACGGTCACCGCGCAATGCAAGAACAGGCCAAAAACTGGCCAAAACGGCCAAAAACGGGCCAAAACTGGCCATTTTTGGCTGCACGAGCGAGCGGCGAGCGGCGGACAGCGAGCGAAGCGAGAGGCAGCACCGTCCCTGCTATACGAAAGCCCCATCCAGCCCTGTGCCACCCGGGGGGTTCCAGGGTGCTGAGATGGCTGACGTTTTGCTCCGCTCTCGACGGTCACCGCGCAATGCAAGAACAGGCCAAAAACTGGCCAAAACGGCCCAAAAACGGGCCAAAACTGGCCATTTTTGGCTGCACGACGCCGAGCGGCCGAGCGAGCGGACAGCGAGCGAAGCGAGAGGCAGCACCGTCCCTGCTATACGAAAGCCCATCCAGCCCTGTGCCACCCGGGGGGTTCCAGGGTGCTGAGATGGCTGACGTTTTGCTCCGCTCTCGACGGTCACCGCGCAATGCAAGAACAGGCCAAAAACTGGCCAAAACGGCCCAAAAACGGGCCAAAACTGGCCATTTTTGGGCTGCACGAGCGAGCGGCGAGCGGCGGACAGCGAGCGAAGCGAGAGGCAGCACCGTCCCTGCTATACGAAAGCCCCATCCAGCCCTGTGCCACCCGGGGGTTCCAGGGTGCTGAGATGGCTGACGTTTTGCTCCGCTCTCGACGGTCACCGCGCAATGCAAGAACAGGCCAAAAACTGGCCAAAACGGCCCAAAAACGGGCCAAAACTGGCCATTTTTGGCTGCACGAGCGAGCGGCGAGCGGCGGACAGCGAGCGAAGCGAGAGGCAGCACCGTCCCTGCTATACGAAAGCCCCATCCAGCCCTGTGCCACCCGGGGGGTTCCAGGGTGCTGAGATGGCTGACGTTTTGCTCCGCTCTCGACGGTCACCGCGCAATGCAAGAACAGGCCAAAAACTGGCCAAAACGGCCCAAAAACGGGCCAAAACTGGCCATTTTTGGCTGCACGAGCGAGCGGCGAGCGGCGGACAGCGAGCGAAGCGAGAGGCAGCACCGTCCCTGCTATACGAAAGCCCCATCCAGCCCTGTGCCACCCGGGGGGTCCAGGTGCTGAGATGGCTGACGTTTTGCTCCGCTCTCGACGGTCACCGCGCAATGCAAGAACAGGCCAAAAACTGGCCAAAACGGCCCAAAACGGGCCCAAAACTGGCCATTTTTGCTGCACGAGCGAGCGGCGAGCGGCGGACAGCGAGCGAAGCGAGAGGCAGCACCGTCCCTGCTATACGAAAGCCCCATCCAGCCCTGTGCCACCCGGGGTGTTCCAGGGTGCTGAGATGGCTGACGTTTTGCTCCGCTCTCGACGGTCACCGCGCAATGCAAGAACAGGCCAAAAACTGGCCAAAACGGCCCAAAAACGGGCCAAAACTGGCCATTTTGCTGCACGAGCGAGCGGCGAGCGGCGGACAGCGAGCGAAGCGAGAGGCAGCACCGTCCCTGCTATACGAAAGCCCCATCCAGCCCTGTGCCACCCGGGGGGTTCCAGGGTGCTGAGATGGCTGACGTTTTGCTCCGCTCTCGACGGTCACCGCGCAATGCAAGAACAGGCCAAAAACTGGCCAAACGGCCCAAAAACGGGCCAAAACTGGCCATTTTTGGCTGCACGAGCGAGCGGCGAGCGGCGGACAGCGAGCGAAGCGAGAGGCAGCACCGTCCCTGCTATACGAAAGCCCCATCCAGCCCTGTGCCACCCGGGGGGTTCC
>NW_027020674.1:80000-82626 GCF_036884655.1 Musa acuminata AAA Group
GATGGCTGACGTTTTGCTCCGCTCACGACGGTCACCGCACCACGCAAGAACAGGCCAAAAACTGGCCAAAACAGCCCAAAAACGGGCCAAAACTGGCCATTTTTGGCTGCGCGAGCGAGCGGCGAGCGGCGAACAGCGAGCGAAGCGAGAGGCAGCACCGTCCCTGCTATACGAAAGCCCCATCCAGCCCTGTGCCACCCGGGGGGTTCCAGGGTGCTGAGATGGCTGACGTTTTGCTCCGCTCTCGACGGTCACCGCGCAATGCAAGAACAGGCCAAAAACTGGCCAAAACGGCCCAAAAACGGGCCAAAACTGGCCATTTTTGGCTGCGCGAGCGGCGAGCGGCGGACAGCGAGCGAAGCGAGAGGCAGCACCGTCCCTGCTATACGAAAGCCCCATCCAGCCCTGTGCCACCCGGGGGGTTCCAGGGTGCTGAGATGGCTGACGTTTTGCTCCGCTCTCGACGGTCACCGCGCAATGCAAGAACAGGCCAAAAACTGGCCAAAACGGCCCAAAAACGGGCCAAAACTGGCCATTTTTGGCTGCGCGAGCGAGCGGCGAGCGGCGGACAGCGAGCGAAGCGAGAGGCAGCACCGTCCCTGCTATACGAAAGCCCCATCCAGCCCTGTGCCACCCGGGGGGTTCCAGGGTGCTGAGATGGCTGACGTTTTGCTCCGCTCTCGACGGTCACCGCGCAATGCAAGAACAGGCCAAAAACTGGCCAAAACGGCCCAAAAACGGGCCAAAACTGGCCATTTTTGGCTGCACGAGCGAGCGGCGAGCGGCGGACAGCGAGCGAAGCGAGAGGCAGCACCGTCCCTGCTATACGAAAGCCCCATCCAGCCCTGTGCCACCCGGGGGGTTCCAGGGTGCTGAGATGGCTGACGTTTTGCTCCGCTCTCGACGGTCACCGCGCAATGCAAGAACAGGCCAAAAACTGGCCAAAACGGCCCAAAAACGGGCCAAAACTGGCCATTTTTGGCTGCACGAGCGAGCGGCGAGCGGCGGACAGCGAGCGAAGCGAGAGGCAGCACCGTCCCTGCTATACGAAAGCCCCATCCAGCCCTGTGCCACCCGGGGGGTTCCAGGGTGCTGAGATGGCTGACGTTTTGCTCCGCTCTCGACGGTCACCGCGCAATGCAAGAACAGGCCAAAAACTGGCCAAAACGGCCCAAAAACGGGCCAAAACTGGCCATTTTTGGCTGCACGAGCGAGCGGCGAGCGGCGGACAGCGAGCGAAGCGAGAGGCAGCACCGTCCCTGCTATACGAAAGCCCCATCCAGCCCTGTGCCACCCGGGGGGTTCCAGGGTGCTGAGATGGCTGACGTTTTGCTCCGCTCTCGACGGTCACCGCGCAATGCAAGAACAGGCCAAAAACTGGCCAAAACGGCCCAAAAACGGGCCAAAACTGGCCATTTTTGGCTGCGCGAGCGAGCGGCGAGCGGCGGACAGCGAGCGAAGCGAGAGGCAGCACCGTCCCTGCTATACGAAAGCCCCATCCAGCCCTGTGCCACCCGGGGGGTTCCAGGGTGCTGAGATGGCTGACGTTTTGCTCCGCTCTCGACGGTCACCGCGCAATGCAAGAACAGGCCAAAAACTGGCCAAAACGGCCCAAAAACGGGCCAAAACTGGCCATTTTTGGCTGCACGAGCGAGCGGCGAGCGGCGGACAGCGAGCGAAGCGAGAGGCAGCACCGTCCCTGCTATACGAAAGCCCCATCCAGCCCTGTGCCACCCGGGGGGTTCCAGGGTGCTGAGATGGCTGACGTTTTGCTCCGCTCTCGACGGTCACCGCGCAATGCAAGAACAGGCCAAAAACTGGCCAAAACGGCCCAAAAACGGGCCAAAACTGGCCATTTTTGGCTGCACGAGCGAGCGGCGAGCGGCGGACAGCGAGCGAAGCGAGAGGCAGCACCGTCCCTGCTATACGAAAGCCCCATCCAGCCCTGTGCCACCCGGGGGGTTCCAGGGTGCTGAGATGGCTGACGTTTTGCTCCGCTCTCGACGGTCACCGCGCAATGCAAGAACAGGCCAAAAACTGGCCAAAACGGCCCAAAAACGGGCCAAAACTGGCCATTTTTGGCTGCACGAGCGAGCGGCGAGCGGCGGACAGCGAGCGAAGCGAGAGGCAGCACCGTCCCTGCTATACGAAAGCCCCATCCAGCCCTGTGCCACCCGGGGGGTTCCAGGGTGCTGAGATGGCTGACGTTTTGCTCCGCTCTCGACGGTCACCGCGCAATGCAAGAACAGGCCAAAAACTGGCCAAAACGGCCCAAAAACGGGCCAAAACTGGCCATTTTTGGCTGCGCGAGCGAGCGGCGAGCGGCGGACAGCGAGCGAAGCGAGAGGCAGCACCGTCCCTGCTATACGAAAGCCCCATCCAGCCCTGTGCCACCCGGGGGGTTCCAGGGTGCTGAGATGGCTGACGTTTTGCTCCGCTCTCGACGGTCACCGCGCAATGCAAGAACAGGCCAAAAACTGGCCAAAACGGCCCAAAAACGGGCCAAAACTGGCCATTTTTGGCTGCACGAGCGAGCGGCGAGCGGCGGACAGCGAGCGAAGCGAGAGGCAGCACCGTCCCTGCTATACGAAAGCCCCATCCAGCCCTGTGCCACCCGGGGGGTTCC
>NW_027020675.1:2500-7500 GCF_036884655.1 Musa acuminata AAA Group
AGCACCGTCCCTGCTATACGAAAGCCCCATCCAGCCCTGTGCCACCCGGGGGGTTCCAGGGTGCTGAGATGGCTGACGTTTTGCTCCGCTCTCGACGGTCACCGCGCAACGCAAGAACAGGCCAAAAACTGGCCAAAACGGCCCAAAAACGGGCCAAAACTGGCCATTTTTGGCTGCGCGAGCGAGCGGCGAGCGGCGGACAGCGAGCGAAGCGAGAGGCAGCACCGTCCCTGCTATACGAAAGCCCCATCCAGCCCTGTGCCACCCGGGGGGTTCCAGGGTGCTGAGATGGCTGACATTTTGCTCCGCTCACGACGGTCGCCGCGGCACACAAGAACAGCCCAAAAACAGGCCAAAACAGCCCAAAAACGGGCCAAAACTGGCCATTTTTGGCTGCGCGAGCGAGCAGCGAGCGGCGGACAGCGAGCGAAGCGAGAGGCAGCACCGTCCCTGCTATACGAAAGCCCCATCCAGCCCTGTGCCACCCGGGGGGTTCCAGGGTGCTGAGATGGCTGACGTTTTGCTCCGCTCACGACGGTCGCCGCGGCACGCAAGAACAGGCCAAAAACTGGCCAAAACAGCCCAAAAACGGGCCAAAACTGGCCATTTTTTGCTGCGCGAGCGAGCGGAGAGCGGCGAACAGCGAGCGAAGCGCGAGGCAGCACCGTCCCTGCTATACGAAAGCCCCATCCAGCCCTGTGCCACCCGGGGGGTTCCAGGGTGCTGAGATGGCTGACATTTTGCTCCGCTCACGACGGTCACCGCGCCACACAAGAACAGCCCAAAAACAGGCCAAAACAGCCCAAAAACGGGCCAAAACTGGCCATTTTTGGCTGCGCGAGCGAGCGGCGAGCGGCGAACAGCGAGCGAAGCGAGAGGCAGCACCGTCCCTGCTATACGAAAGCCCCATCCAGCCCTGTGCCACCCGGGGGGTTCCAGGGTGCTGAGATGGCTGACGTTTTGCTCCGCTCACGACGGTCACCGCACCACGCAAGAACAGGCCAAAAACTGGCCAAAACAGCCCAAAAACGGGCCAAAACTGGCCATTTTTGGCTGCGCGAGCGAGCGGCGAGCGGCGAACAGCGAGCGAAGCGAGAGGCAGCACCGTCCCTGCTATACGAAAGCCCCATCCAGCCCTGTGCCACCCGGGGGGTTCCAGGGTGCTGAGATGGCTGACGTTTTGCTCCGCTCTCGACGGTCACCGCGCAATGCAAGAACAGGCCAAAAACTGGCCAAAACGGCCCAAAAACGGGCCAAAACTGGCCATTTTTGGCTGCGCGAGCGGCGAGCGGCGGACAGCGAGCGAAGCGAGAGGCAGCACCGTCCCTGCTATACGAAAGCCCCATCCAGCCCTGTGCCACCCGGGGGGTTCCAGGGTGCTGAGATGGCTGACGTTTTGCTCCGCTCTCGACGGTCACCGCGCAATGCAAGAACAGGCCAAAAACTGGCCAAAACGGCCCAAAAACGGGCCAAAACTGGCCATTTTTGGCTGCGCGAGCGAGCGGCGAGCGGCGGACAGCGAGCGAAGCGAGAGGCAGCACCGTCCCTGCTATACGAAAGCCCCATCCAGCCCTGTGCCACCCGGGGGGTTCCAGGGTGCTGAGATGGCTGACGTTTTGCTCCGCTCTCGACGGTCACCGCGCAATGCAAGAACAGGCCAAAAACTGGCCAAAACGGCCCAAAAACGGGCCAAAACTGGCCATTTTTGGCTGCACGAGCGAGCGGCGAGCGGCGGACAGCGAGCGAAGCGAGAGGCAGCACCGTCCCTGCTATACGAAAGCCCCATCCAGCCCTGTGCCACCCGGGGGGTTCCAGGGTGCTGAGATGGCTGACGTTTTGCTCCGCTCTCGACGGTCACCGCGCAATGCAAGAACAGGCCAAAAACTGGCCAAAACGGCCCAAAAACGGGCCAAAACTGGCCATTTTTGGCTGCACGAGCGAGCGGCGAGCGGCGGACAGCGAGCGAAGCGAGAGGCAGCACCGTCCCTGCTATACGAAAGCCCCATCCAGCCCTGTGCCACCCGGGGGGTTCCAGGGTGCTGAGATGGCTGACGTTTTGCTCCGCTCTCGACGGTCACCGCGCAATGCAAGAACAGGCCAAAAACTGGCCAAAACGGCCCAAAAACGGGCCAAAACTGGCCATTTTTGGCTGCACGAGCGAGCGGCGAGCGGCGGACAGCGAGCGAAGCGAGAGGCAGCACCGTCCCTGCTATACGAAAGCCCCATCCAGCCCTGTGCCACCCGGGGGGTTCCAGGGTGCTGAGATGGCTGACGTTTTGCTCCGCTCTCGACGGTCACCGCGCAATGCAAGAACAGGCCAAAAACTGGCCAAAACGGCCCAAAAACGGGCCAAAACTGGCCATTTTTGGCTGCGCGAGCGAGCGGCGAGCGGCGGACAGCGAGCGAAGCGAGAGGCAGCACCGTCCCTGCTATACGAAAGCCCCATCCAGCCCTGTGCCACCCGGGGGGTTCCAGGGTGCTGAGATGGCTGACGTTTTGCTCCGCTCTCGACGGTCACCGCGCAATGCAAGAACAGGCCAAAAACTGGCCAAAACGGCCCAAAAACGGGCCAAAACTGGCCATTTTTGGCTGCACGAGCGAGCGGCGAGCGGCGGACAGCGAGCGAAGCGAGAGGCAGCACCGTCCCTGCTATACGAAAGCCCCATCCAGCCCTGTGCCACCCGGGGGGTTCCAGGGTGCTGAGATGGCTGACGTTTTGCTCCGCTCTCGACGGTCACCGCGCAATGCAAGAACAGGCCAAAAACTGGCCAAAACGGCCCAAAAACGGGCCAAAACTGGCCATTTTTGGCTGCACGAGCGAGCGGCGAGCGGCGGACAGCGAGCGAAGCGAGAGGCAGCACCGTCCCTGCTATACGAAAGCCCCATCCAGCCCTGTGCCACCCGGGGGGTTCCAGGGTGCTGAGATGGCTGACGTTTTGCTCCGCTCTCGACGGTCACCGCGCAATGCAAGAACAGGCCAAAAACTGGCCAAAACGGCCCAAAAACGGGCCAAAACTGGCCATTTTTGGCTGCACGAGCGAGCGGCGAGCGGCGGACAGCGAGCGAAGCGAGAGGCAGCACCGTCCCTGCTATACGAAAGCCCCATCCAGCCCTGTGCCACCCGGGGGGTTCCAGGGTGCTGAGATGGCTGACGTTTTGCTCCGCTCTCGACGGTCACCGCGCAATGCAAGAACAGGCCAAAAACTGGCCAAAACGGCCCAAAAACGGGCCAAAACTGGCCATTTTTGGCTGCGCGAGCGAGCGGCGAGCGGCGGACAGCGAGCGAAGCGAGAGGCAGCACCGTCCCTGCTATACGAAAGCCCCATCCAGCCCTGTGCCACCCGGGGGGTTCCAGGGTGCTGAGATGGCTGACGTTTTGCTCCGCTCTCGACGGTCACCGCGCAATGCAAGAACAGGCCAAAAACTGGCCAAAACGGCCCAAAAACGGGCCAAAACTGGCCATTTTTGGCTGCACGAGCGAGCGGCGAGCGGCGGACAGCGAGCGAAGCGAGAGGCAGCACCGTCCCTGCTATACGAAAGCCCCATCCAGCCCTGTGCCACCCGGGGGGTTCCAGGGTGCTGAGATGGCTGACGTTTTGCTCCGCTCTCGACGGTCACCGCGCAATGCAAGAACAGGCCAAAAACTGGCCAAAACGGCCCAAAAACGGGCCAAAACTGGCCATTTTTGGCTGCACGAGCGAGCGGCGAGCGGCGGACAGCGAGCGAAGCGAGAGGCAGCACCGTCCCTGCTATACGAAAGCCCCATCCAGCCCTGTGCCACCCGGGGGGTTCCAGGGTGCTGAGATGGCTGACGTTTTGCTCCGCTCTCGACGGTCACCGCGCAATGCAAGAACAGGCCAAAAACTGGCCAAAACGGCCCAAAAACGGGCCAAAACTGGCCATTTTTGGCTGCACGAGCGAGCGGCGAGCGGCGGACAGCGAGCGAAGCGAGAGGCAGCACCGTCCCTGCTATACGAAAGCCCCATCCAGCCCTGTGCCACCCGGGGGGTTCCAGGGTGCTGAGATGGCTGACGTTTTGCTCCGCTCTCGACGGTCACCGCGCAATGCAAGAACAGGCCAAAAACTGGCCAAAACGGCCCAAAAACGGGCCAAAACTGGCCATTTTTGGCTGCACGAGCGAGCGGCGAGCGGCGGACAGCGAGCGAAGCGAGAGGCAGCACCGTCCCTGCTATACGAAAGCCCCATCCAGCCCTGTGCCACCCGGGGGGTTCCAGGGTGCTGAGATGGCTGACGTTTTGCTCCGCTCTCGACGGTCACCGCGCAATGCAAGAACAGGCCAAAAACTGGCCAAAACGGCCCAAAAACGGGCCAAAACTGGCCATTTTTGGCTGCACGAGCGAGCGGCGAGCGGCGGACAGCGAGCGAAGCGAGAGGCAGCACCGTCCCTGCTATACGAAAGCCCCATCCAGCCCTGTGCCACCCGGGGGGTTCCAGGGTGCTGAGATGGCTGACGTTTTGCTCCGCTCTCGACGGTCACCGCGCAATGCAAGAACAGGCCAAAAACTGGCCAAAACGGCCCAAAAACGGGCCAAAACTGGCCATTTTTGGCTGCACGAGCGAGCGGCGAGCGGCGGACAGCGAGCGAAGCGAGAGGCAGCACCGTCCCTGCTATACGAAAGCCCCATCCAGCCCTGTGCCACCCGGGGGGTTCCAGGGTGCTGAGATGGCTGACGTTTTGCTCCGCTCTCGACGGTCACCGCGCAATGCAAGAACAGGCCAAAAACTGGCCAAAACGGCCCAAAAACGGGCCAAAACTGGCCATTTTTGGCTGCACGAGCGAGCGGCGAGCGGCGGACAGCGAGCGAAGCGAGAGGCAGCACCGTCCCTGCTATACGAAAGCCCCATCCAGCCCTGTGCCACCCGGGGGGTTCCAGGGTGCTGAGATGGCTGACGTTTTGCTCCGCTCTCGACGGTCACCGCGCAATGCAAGAACAGGCCAAAAACTGGCCAAAACGGCCCAAAAACGGGCCAAAACTGGC
>NW_027020675.1:17500-22500 GCF_036884655.1 Musa acuminata AAA Group
CTGCGCGAGCGAGCGGCGAGCGGCGAACAGCGAGCGAAGCGAGAGGCAGCACCGTCCCTGCTATACGAAAGCCCCATCCAGCCCTGTGCCACCCGGGGGGTTCCAGGGTGCTGAGATGGCTGACGTTTTGCTCCGCTCTCGACGGTCACCGCGCAATGCAAGAACAGGCCAAAAACTGGCCAAAACGGCCCAAAAACGGGCCAAAACTGGCCATTTTTGGCTGCGCGAGCGGCGAGCGGCGGACAGCGAGCGAAGCGAGAGGCAGCACCGTCCCTGCTATACGAAAGCCCCATCCAGCCCTGTGCCACCCGGGGGGTTCCAGGGTGCTGAGATGGCTGACGTTTTGCTCCGCTCTCGACGGTCACCGCGCAATGCAAGAACAGGCCAAAAACTGGCCAAAACGGCCCAAAAACGGGCCAAAACTGGCCATTTTTGGCTGCGCGAGCGAGCGGCGAGCGGCGGACAGCGAGCGAAGCGAGAGGCAGCACCGTCCCTGCTATACGAAAGCCCCATCCAGCCCTGTGCCACCCGGGGGGTTCCAGGGTGCTGAGATGGCTGACGTTTTGCTCCGCTCTCGACGGTCACCGCGCAATGCAAGAACAGGCCAAAAACTGGCCAAAACGGCCCAAAAACGGGCCAAAACTGGCCATTTTTGGCTGCACGAGCGAGCGGCGAGCGGCGGACAGCGAGCGAAGCGAGAGGCAGCACCGTCCCTGCTATACGAAAGCCCCATCCAGCCCTGTGCCACCCGGGGGGTTCCAGGGTGCTGAGATGGCTGACGTTTTGCTCCGCTCTCGACGGTCACCGCGCAATGCAAGAACAGGCCAAAAACTGGCCAAAACGGCCCAAAAACGGGCCAAAACTGGCCATTTTTGGCTGCACGAGCGAGCGGCGAGCGGCGGACAGCGAGCGAAGCGAGAGGCAGCACCGTCCCTGCTATACGAAAGCCCCATCCAGCCCTGTGCCACCCGGGGGGTTCCAGGGTGCTGAGATGGCTGACGTTTTGCTCCGCTCTCGACGGTCACCGCGCAATGCAAGAACAGGCCAAAAACTGGCCAAAACGGCCCAAAAACGGGCCAAAACTGGCCATTTTTGGCTGCACGAGCGAGCGGCGAGCGGCGGACAGCGAGCGAAGCGAGAGGCAGCACCGTCCCTGCTATACGAAAGCCCCATCCAGCCCTGTGCCACCCGGGGGGTTCCAGGGTGCTGAGATGGCTGACGTTTTGCTCCGCTCTCGACGGTCACCGCGCAATGCAAGAACAGGCCAAAAACTGGCCAAAACGGCCCAAAAACGGGCCAAAACTGGCCATTTTTGGCTGCGCGAGCGAGCGGCGAGCGGCGGACAGCGAGCGAAGCGAGAGGCAGCACCGTCCCTGCTATACGAAAGCCCCATCCAGCCCTGTGCCACCCGGGGGGTTCCAGGGTGCTGAGATGGCTGACGTTTTGCTCCGCTCTCGACGGTCACCGCGCAATGCAAGAACAGGCCAAAAACTGGCCAAAACGGCCCAAAAACGGGCCAAAACTGGCCATTTTTGGCTGCACGAGCGAGCGGCGAGCGGCGGACAGCGAGCGAAGCGAGAGGCAGCACCGTCCCTGCTATACGAAAGCCCCATCCAGCCCTGTGCCACCCGGGGGGTTCCAGGGTGCTGAGATGGCTGACGTTTTGCTCCGCTCTCGACGGTCACCGCGCAATGCAAGAACAGGCCAAAAACTGGCCAAAACGGCCCAAAAACGGGCCAAAACTGGCCATTTTTGGCTGCACGAGCGAGCGGCGAGCGGCGGACAGCGAGCGAAGCGAGAGGCAGCACCGTCCCTGCTATACGAAAGCCCCATCCAGCCCTGTGCCACCCGGGGGGTTCCAGGGTGCTGAGATGGCTGACGTTTTGCTCCGCTCTCGACGGTCACCGCGCAATGCAAGAACAGGCCAAAAACTGGCCAAAACGGCCCAAAAACGGGCCAAAACTGGCCATTTTTGGCTGCACGAGCGAGCGGCGAGCGGCGGACAGCGAGCGAAGCGAGAGGCAGCACCGTCCCTGCTATACGAAAGCCCCATCCAGCCCTGTGCCACCCGGGGGGTTCCAGGGTGCTGAGATGGCTGACGTTTTGCTCCGCTCTCGACGGTCACCGCGCAATGCAAGAACAGGCCAAAAACTGGCCAAAACGGCCCAAAAACGGGCCAAAACTGGCCATTTTTGGCTGCGCGAGCGAGCGGCGAGCGGCGGACAGCGAGCGAAGCGAGAGGCAGCACCGTCCCTGCTATACGAAAGCCCCATCCAGCCCTGTGCCACCCGGGGGGTTCCAGGGTGCTGAGATGGCTGACGTTTTGCTCCGCTCTCGACGGTCACCGCGCAATGCAAGAACAGGCCAAAAACTGGCCAAAACGGCCCAAAAACGGGCCAAAACTGGCCATTTTTGGCTGCACGAGCGAGCGGCGAGCGGCGGACAGCGAGCGAAGCGAGAGGCAGCACCGTCCCTGCTATACGAAAGCCCCATCCAGCCCTGTGCCACCCGGGGGGTTCCAGGGTGCTGAGATGGCTGACGTTTTGCTCCGCTCTCGACGGTCACCGCGCAATGCAAGAACAGGCCAAAAACTGGCCAAAACGGCCCAAAAACGGGCCAAAACTGGCCATTTTTGGCTGCACGAGCGAGCGGCGAGCGGCGGACAGCGAGCGAAGCGAGAGGCAGCACCGTCCCTGCTATACGAAAGCCCCATCCAGCCCTGTGCCACCCGGGGGGTTCCAGGGTGCTGAGATGGCTGACGTTTTGCTCCGCTCTCGACGGTCACCGCGCAATGCAAGAACAGGCCAAAAACTGGCCAAAACGGCCCAAAAACGGGCCAAAACTGGCCATTTTTGGCTGCACGAGCGAGCGGCGAGCGGCGGACAGCGAGCGAAGCGAGAGGCAGCACCGTCCCTGCTATACGAAAGCCCCATCCAGCCCTGTGCCACCCGGGGGGTTCCAGGGTGCTGAGATGGCTGACGTTTTGCTCCGCTCTCGACGGTCACCGCGCAATGCAAGAACAGGCCAAAAACTGGCCAAAACGGCCCAAAAACGGGCCAAAACTGGCCATTTTTGGCTGCACGAGCGAGCGGCGAGCGGCGGACAGCGAGCGAAGCGAGAGGCAGCACCGTCCCTGCTATACGAAAGCCCCATCCAGCCCTGTGCCACCCGGGGGGTTCCAGGGTGCTGAGATGGCTGACGTTTTGCTCCGCTCTCGACGGTCACCGCGCAATGCAAGAACAGGCCAAAAACTGGCCAAAACGGCCCAAAAACGGGCCAAAACTGGCCATTTTTGGCTGCACGAGCGAGCGGCGAGCGGCGGACAGCGAGCGAAGCGAGAGGCAGCACCGTCCCTGCTATACGAAAGCCCCATCCAGCCCTGTGCCACCCGGGGGGTTCCAGGGTGCTGAGATGGCTGACGTTTTGCTCCGCTCTCGACGGTCACCGCGCAATGCAAGAACAGGCCAAAAACTGGCCAAAACGGCCCAAAAACGGGCCAAAACTGGCCATTTTTGGCTGCACGAGCGAGCGGCGAGCGGCGGACAGCGAGCGAAGCGAGAGGCAGCACCGTCCCTGCTATACGAAAGCCCCATCCAGCCCTGTGCCACCCGGGGGGTTCCAGGGTGCTGAGATGGCTGACGTTTTGCTCCGCTCTCGACGGTCACCGCGCAATGCAAGAACAGGCCAAAAACTGGCCAAAACGGCCCAAAAACGGGCCAAAACTGGCCATTTTTGGCTGCACGAGCGAGCGGCGAGCGGCGGACAGCGAGCGAAGCGAGAGGCAGCACCGTCCCTGCTATACGAAAGCCCCATCCAGCCCTGTGCCACCCGGGGGGTTCCAGGGTGCTGAGATGGCTGACGTTTTGCTCCGCTCTCGACGGTCACCGCGCAATGCAAGAACAGGCCAAAAACTGGCCAAAACGGCCCAAAAACGGGCCAAAACTGGCCATTTTTGGCTGCACGAGCGAGCGGCGAGCGGCGGACAGCGAGCGAAGCGAGAGGCAGCACCGTCCCTGCTATACGAAAGCCCCATCCAGCCCTGTGCCACCCGGGGGGTTCCAGGGTGCTGAGATGGCTGACGTTTTGCTCCGCTCTCGACGGTCACCGCGCAATGCAAGAACAGGCCAAAAACTGGCCAAAACGGCCCAAAAACGGGCCAAAACTGGCCATTTTTGGCTGCGCGAGCGAGCGGCGAGCGGCGGACAGCGAGCGAAGCGAGAGGCAGCACCGTCCCTGCTATATACGAAAGCCCCATCCAGCCCTGTGCCACCCGGGGGGTTCCAGGGTGCTGAGATGGCTGACGTTTTGCTCCGCTCACGACGGTCACCGCACCACGCAAGAACGGACCATAAACAGGCCAAAACAGCCCAAAAACGGGCCAAAACTGGTCATTTTTGGCTGCGCGAGCGAGCGGCGAGCGGCGAACAGCGAGCGAAGCGTGAGGCAGCACCGTCCCTGCTATACGAAAGCCCCATCCAGCCCTGTGCCACCCGGGGGGTTCCAGGGTGCTGAGATGGCTGACGTTTTGCTCCGCTCACGACGGTCACCGCGCCATGCAAGAACGGACCAAAAACAGGCCAAAACAGCCCAAAAACGGGCCAAAACTGGCCATTTTTGGCTGAGCGAGCGAGCGGTGAGCGGCGAACAGCGAGCGAAGCGAGAGGCAGCACCGTCCCTGCTATACGAAAGCCCCATCCAGCCCTGTGCCACCCGGGGGGTTCCAGGGTGCTGAGATGGCTGACGTTTTGCTCCGCTCACGACGGTCGCCGTGCCACGCAAGAACGGACCAAAAACAGGCCAAAACAGCCCAAAAACGGGCCAAAACTGGCCATTTTAGGTTGCGCGAGCGAGCGGCGAGCGGCGAACAGCGAGCGAAGCGTGAGGCAGCACCGTCCCTGCTATACGAAAGCCCCATCCAGCCCTGTGCCACCCGGGGGGTTCCAAGGTGCTGAGATGGCTGACGTTTTGCTCCGCTCACGACGGTCACCGCGCCACGCCAG
>NW_027020677.1:0-29393 GCF_036884655.1 Musa acuminata AAA Group
AATCCCTTCTTTAAATGGATCTTCTCCTGTGCTTAGGATCACTCTGCGCCTATGAACCCGAAAAAGGAGGTCGTTTTGAACTTCTTCTTTCTTCTAATGAGGGAGAGGTCTCACTTCTTCTTTCTTCTAATTAGGTCATTCATGTCATGGCTCGCTCAGTTTGCTCGCGGGCGCCCATTCCAGCCCGAGTTTGTGAAAGGAAGGCTAGAGAGGTGGGTCTCTCCTGATTGAGTTCGCCATCGTCCACATCACTAGATTCTATCCCTTGCCCTAACTCTCCATTTGGTGAGAAGGAAGTCAGCTTCATCTTTCCACCCCTGCTGTCCATCTCCGTTTCAATTCTGCCCTCATACACCTACTCCTTTCGGACTCGGTAAAGAAGCTATCAGGTAATAAATCAATCCCGGCAAACCACTGGAATATGATCTTATCTTGGGCAAACAAACAATAAATCAATTAATGAATTTCAGAAAGAAGAGCTTATTGTTCCAATTAGATACTAGAAAGAATGGCAGAAGGTGCTGAAAGTCTAACTATTACAATAAACGATTGAAAGATTAACCGATATAGGAGTAGCCTTCCTTCTCTCTATCACTCCTTAGATGGGGAATTCATTCCTGAGAGGAAAGCAAAGGTGCTAAGAGCCTCTATATAATTAAGCGGAAGATTAAGTGAGGGAAAGGAAAGGCGTCGAACATCTAATCTAGGACCGGTCGCCTTTCTCAAAGAGTCTTTATATGCTAAAGCATACATATACATTATTGGGGAAGTAAGGAAGGAACGCAGAAGATAAGCCCTATAGCATTATTTGGGAAGTAAGGAAGGGACGCATAAGCCCAACACAATAGCATTATTTGGGAAGTAAGGAAGGGACGCGGAAACCCACCCTATAGCATTATGGAGTTCTGCGGTGAACTAATCGCATCAGGTATTCTTTGAGTGTCGGAAAAACACGAAAATGGTAAGCTCAGCTCCAGAGTCTTTTCACTGAAGACAGCTATCAAGTTCGGCTCTTTGCAGTGCACAAGGCGGAGTTGGGACTGTGGTGAAGTCAAACAGTTCGGACGTGAGCTTGGGGACCTCGGCTTAAACCCACTATCAGGTATAATAAAGGGCAGAAGGAATGGGAGCATTTTCCACCCACCAGCACCGACTCAGATAGAGATAGGATCAAATAGTACCATATAAGGGTCAGATTCTCTCTTTTCTTTCTAGATCAAATAGTACTATATGTTGGTAAGATTCTCTCTTTCTTAGATCACAGAGTACTGTACAGTTGGTCAGATTCTCTCTTCTATAAGAAGTGGTGTCAATCATTTTCAATCCAATATGGAATAGTGTAAAAACACAGCTTTGCTTCCCAAAGAGTCGCGGGGGGTCTGGTTCCACACAAGTATTGGTATTGCCATGAAGCGTGGGCACTTATTAATATTTGACTACTATTCTCTTCTTCAAGCGTAGTGAAAGTCAATTCCTAATCCAGAGACGCGCCTATTCCCCGAAAAGGGTTTCAGAACAAAACGAGTACTTCTGTATAAGGTTCTAAATGGTTAGGTTCGAGTTTGATTACTCTTTTTTATATGAGTGGTATCTCGATTTCATTTATTCCATTTCTTTGAAGAGCCGGAGCCGGATAGGGGTGTTTCTTTCCCCAAGGTGCTAATGCTAATGTGAGTTCTTTCATAGCAATAAGAATCAAGTTCCAAGACATTCTTTCCTTCATTGACCAAAAACAAGGACAGGACAGAAGTGAGGTTCGGCTGCCAATAAATATTATTTGATGCAGAAAGAAACTCCTGATTAGATTCTGACTCATTTCAGGATTGGCCATTGGGATCTCTTTCCCTTCTAGCTCTCACCGGTACATCCCATTCCCCTTTAAGTGGATCAAGGTGATAAAAGCAAATTAGTTGTGAGATCACAAAGATTAAGAAAGAAGAAACATAGGTCTAGTCCTGGGGACAAATCCATAGGTAATTCCATTTGCTAGGAAAGAAAAGCAAGCGAACACTTTGGTTATTCTAGCTTAGAGCTCTGGTTGGGGAGATATTTCATCAAATGGAGAGATATCTATTACAAAAGCGGATTCTTACAAACGGGTTGGGATATTAATTATGAGCACTTTCACTTATTCCAGTAACCTAAAACGTTGCTTCCTGCTAGCCTATCCCAGCCCTTGAACTTGGCTCCTTGTCGTAGAGATAGTTCCGTTCTCTTGGCTTTCCCCTTTCGCCCGCTAGCCTTACAGCTTGTTGGGTTTACTGCCTGGATTATTGCCTTATGTTTCTGGCACTCCTTCTCATTTTCGCTAAGATCTGATGCTTCTGCGCTTAAATCCATTCTAGTTTCCGTTTGACTTTTCTCCGTATTTGTTGGCGACTCGAAAGAAAGGCTCAGGTCTCTTGTTAAGGCAGATAGTCCACTCCGGTTCGGATAGCCTACGGAGCGGTAACAACACAGCTGACTCTTGTGCAGAAGCAAGAGGGCCAAGTAACTACTCGGTCTGAAGACTATCACTCGCACAGCTTTCCACTTTAGCTCTTTTCACTCGGGGCTCCTGCCGCTCTTTTAACTCGCTGACGCGACAGCGAGGACTAGTAACAACTGCCGCACAACTACTTACGTAGTTGCTTGGCGTCTAGTCGTTGCTTGGCCCTCTTCTCTTTCTCCCGAACACATAGTCAGTAGGCAAGCATCGGGACTAGAGCAAGAAATCCGAATGGAATTGCTATCATCCAAGTCAGGGCCAAGCTCCTAATACAGACCAAGCAACTAGACAAGTAACTTCATGAAACAACTACCCGCGCCTAAGAAGTAAGTAAACAAAGAATTCCACTGGCATTTGACCTGGAACTGTACATTCTCATCTAACTATTGCTCCTATTAACTTCATTAAAGACAGGACTACCCTAACTTTATTAAAGACGGGACTACCCTTGTTTGTAGTTCAATTCGGAACCATACTTTCTTTGAGTCCTGTGCCCTTAAGTAATTGGTTGCTAGGCAGGGCCGCTCTTCTGAATCAGCAGGAGCTAGATCAGGTACGGGCTTTGATGCAACTGTACTACTAGTAGTTGCTTGGCCATTCTTTCACTCCTTTCAAAGCTACGGACCTATCAGATTTTATTGTCTTCTATTCTTTCACTCCTTTTCAAAGTCACGGGTCTATCCTCTATTCTTGCACTCTTTTCAACAAGTGAGTTGATTCGCTCGCTAAGGCACAAGTCAATAATTTGGAGCGTAACGGCATTAGTCAGTTAGAATAAGAGGGTCAATCGGCTACATCAATCTGACTATCTGGATGGAGAGGGTCAATCGGCTACATCAATCTGACTATCTGGATGGGGAGGGTAAATCGGCCACATGAATCTGACTCTCTTGGGAGAGGTCTGTTTGATATCCAAAAGCAGCTTAGCAACAGTTGGACGAGTAGGTAATGATGGGCCAAAAAGGTGTGGTTAGAGCCGGATCTAAGTGTTGGCTAGGCTAGGTAAGTGTCCTGTAGTTATAAGAGTGGTTATTATATTCACCCAGTATACCATACAAATGGTGGCGGTGAAGGGGGAGCCCCTATTGATGGAAAAAACCCACAACCACTTTAGCCTTGGGGTTATCCAGCACTTGCAAGAGGAAGTAGGAAAAGCGAAAGATCTCGTTTTTTAGTGTTCTTCTTCGTCGCAATATATAGTCCAATATCCAATTCCATTTTATGAATTGCAATATAGTTATGGGCGAACGACGGGAATTGAACCCGCGCATGGTGGATTCACAATCCACTGCCTTGATCCACTTGGCTACATCCGCCCCTACCCCCGCGCACAGGTTTCATCAGTATTCATCGTAGATCAGATCCTTTCTGAAACCTCCCTATGCCCCGCTATCAAAGAAAGATAAGCCCCATTGTTTCTAATAAAGAAAAGATCTAGTTGTATTGGAATTGAAAAGATCTAGTTGGATTGGAATTTGGGGAAGCAAAGCTTAAACAAGCAAGTAGAAGCTTCGCTTCCTGGCTTCAAACAAACAAAGAGATTGGGAATTTCTCACTTCTGAGTCTACTTTACTTAATAAAGAAGAAAGAAAGATTAATAAAGAAGAAAGAAAGAAAGATGCGGGCGGCTTATTGATCAAAGGAAGGCGTAGTTGATTTAGTAGACAGCGAGCGATCAGAAATAGGATGGAGGCGGGATTCTGAGTGCTGAACCAGCTACTAAGAAGTTAAATAAACCCAAAATCTCATTTGCTACCCCCTGAGGGGCAATAAATGTGCTTTCTCACTATAAGAAATCGGGTTCCCTTGCCTAGCCTGATTTGGGTGCCTCGCCTGAGGAGGTATAATAGGTGTGGGTGCCCGGTCCCTATTGCCTATCATGTGCTCTTGTGTCGGATAGGGGTAGGGTAGGTGCTTACGCTCTAGTAAATCAATTTGGAAGAAATGACCAAGACACTGCTTTAGAAAAGAGAAAAAAAGACGAGCATTTCTGCTCTAAGGTAGAAAACCTACATACTTCATTTCAGGAGTGATAGAAACCCCCGGAATACGGAATGGAAGGAGATGAGCAAGGCTAAGCACGGGATAGGATCTCTAAGACTTCAACCACTAACAAGCAAGCCTGAGGCCGCGGGGGTGGTAGATCGGAATTCCACTCAGCAATGGCAGAACGAAACAGGGTATAGTTACAGGCTATAGCTGCTACCAACAAGAATGCAAAAGTGGGGCGAGTTGGTAAGAAAGAATGGAAACAGGGTGTTAGTAGAGGCCTTCTAGTAAGTTTGCTTGTGTTAAGCAAGTAGTCAATCGATAACCTCAGTCGGAGAGAACACCCAAAAACAGGAATTGTAATGAAAAGAGTGGAGCGGCCCTTACCAAATACAGGAGACTATACTAATGAATTAGCTGTGCGAGGAAAGGAGACCAGATCAGATGCAAGCTTAGAAGTAATGAACCCTATCTTTACTTACTAAAAGCCTACCGATTGCCTGAATTAGGATATGTCGGATAATTTGTGGATTTACCTATAGGATAATTTGTTGATTTGTTCATTTCAGTGTCTCTAACAATAACTTTCACGGGCTAAGAAGTAACAACTAGATCTAGCTGGTATTACCAATATGTAGCATTTAGTACAAAGATAAGAAATGCACTCAGTAGTCAAAGCACCCGAAACAAGACTGGAAGTGAAGAAGTTCAGAGCAGATATAATAAGTGGCACAGGAACTAGTTAGAGGCTTTGAAGCTAGAAGTACTATTGATCCCAGGTTAGAAACATAAGAATTTGCCAGGTATTCTAGTTGCCAGCAGGGTGAAATGAATAGTTACTAGCAGAGCAGGGTGAAATGAATTGTTGCCAGAGGCCTAGTAGCAAGAGTTAGATGAGCCTCATTCTTTTAATAGTAGCCATAGGTCAGAGCCATAACAGGATTAGTTTACAGAGCCGCTTCCTCCTACTTGTTATAACAATTCCTGTGTTCGTACACCTGTTTTCGCCTGTCTTTGTGTTATAAACAAGTCCTGTTTTTGGGGCGGTAGCGAGTTAAAAGAGCGGCAGTGTGTTTTGTCAATAGAAAGAATTGAGCTACCGGCTAGCGGGCAACCTCTCTGCGCTTGCGTTCTCAATACCATATTTGCAAGTCTGTGTATAGGCACTTGCTTTGAAGCTGACACTGTTTCTATTCATTATGTATTCCTCTCTTATCATAATCGTAATAGTCGCACCTAAAGGAAAGGAGCATCCGTTTTTCTAGTTGGGCAATCAAGCCTTGAGGAAAGCTAAGTGAGATTTGATTCGAGTTGAGATAAATAAGGGCGTAAGCCTTACTGTAAGGACAGGCTAATAGAAAGGGAAGGTAGCTTTGAAGCCAGTAGCGGCAGGCCTATCTAGTTAGTCATTGGAGAATAAGATATAGCAATAGGGGACTCAAAGCAAAGGGGTAAAGACCTCTATGGCAGAAAGTAAGGCCGAGGTACAGTAGAACAAGGTTATAGATCAGTAGTTAGGGAATTGAAGTGAGTAAGGGCAGCTTTGGGATCAGTAACTACAGACTGAAGTGCAAGAGAAGCAGACTAGTGGGCATGTAAGGTAATACCAGTAGTGTTGCTAAAGAACGAGAAGTACCAGTTTCAGTTTGAAACCAAGCTAGTGCAGCTTTAGGTGTAGTAAAGCAAAGCGGAGGTTAGGCGAACTCATTCTTGTCGTATAAGCATGAAGTCTTTGATTAACATCTAATAAGTCACCTTGCACATGCATAGAAGAGCCGGGCAACGTTGGACTACTCGCACTACTACTACTCGTATTAGCAAAAATCCACACTATTACAATTATTACTTGACAGCTCAGTACTTAGCCCGGGTATCCTGACCTTACAGCTCGATTCCTTATTTCTACCTTTATTCTTAGAAAGTTATACACAAAAACCTGTCTTTTAACCAGCTCTCCTCCATTCTGTTACTGCTGGGTCGAGTTCTTTATTTCCTCTTTCCCGCCTTATCGCTAACTACTATTTGTATCGGCCCTAAATCCTACTACTTCAATTAGAACTAGAGAACGGAAACTACCCTTGGGCAACCATACCTCTATTTGACTATGAACTGGAATTGCTAGTTAGTGGGATAAGTCTTGTCCGCACCTGTACAAGGAGAAAAGTCAAGATAGTCAACCTGTTTGTCAGTAGTAGCTCAGTTCTACTAAGCAGTGGTATCGGCCTCGGAAGCATTAGTCCTAGAGTGCAAATCCTTAGTATTGGTCTTGTTAGCACGAGTGGAAATCCCAGTTTCTTAAAGAGTGAAAGTCGAGGTAGCGAGAATGAGATCGAGGAATAACAGACCGAGAGTAAGGGTAGTTCGAATAGGAGTTAGGGGAGGAAGAAGAAAAGGTAAAATACAGAGGTCAAGCAGACAAGACGACAAGACGGCAAGTGATGTTTAGTTCGCCAATAGTTCCAGTTTAGTATAGAAACGCGGGTAATCTGAATAACTTAGCTACCGATGCTTGAGAGTCTCCGAGATCAGAAGCTTAGCAAGGAAAGGACTCGAAAAGGCCTGAATGTCCCGCTCTAGCAAATAGGTTTGATTCTTGTGTTGTTGCTCTAGCTCTAAGTCGTGGAGAGATAAGTGCTTCTTATGCTTGTTCTGTAGAACTTTACTTTAGAACTGCTTCCTCACCGGATATAGCTTCAGATCTATCTAAAGTAATTTGTATGGGGTTCATCCGCCTTTAAATGCATATCTTATTAATAACAAGGATAACAGATCCAACTCCATCTGCTTACTTTGGCACTGCTTCCAATTAGGTTTGACTCATTAGATAGGGATTCCATTGATTAACTGAAAGGATAGGTTGGGTGTCCAAACACAGGTGAACTCTGGACTTGGCCTCTATTAATTACTATAAGAACAAGATCATCGGCCGGGAGTTCAGGTATTGGCTTAGAAGCGGGAAGGAGAGAATAGTTGGAAGTTGCCATAGTTATAGGAGGTGGGCAAGGTAGTCCAGAGTGGAGGTCGGCAAGGAAAGAAGCTAGTTCTAGTCTTCAGCTTTCTATTAAGTTGGGGGAGAGTTTACAGTGCAATTGATCTGCACGGCAGCGAGTTAAAGAGGTAGCGAGCTAAAAGAGCGTCAGCGAGCTGAAAAGCGGTAGTGAGCTAAAACCCTTTCTTTCCTCTTTCACTCTAGTACTAGTTCAGAACTATGACTCCTATACTAATACTCACCTCTTTACCTAGTATAGTTGCTTGCTCAGTTTCATTACAAACTAGAGGTGTGTCTTACTAAGTTCCATAACTCTATCTTATCTTTCATAACTCTATTTTCTCTTTCTTAGATTATTAAAACACTCTATCTTATCTTTCTTAGATTATTAAAACAAGGGAAAGGGTGCCTGCCTCCATTCAATAAGCCATTAGCGCCACAGTTGTAGTAGCTTGTTGGATTCCACTCGGGATGAAACAGCAACGGGTCATTCTCCACGACAACACTCGTAGTACTAAACTGAACTTACAGAACCGACAACAGGACTTGTGCCCCCGGGATACCTTTACTTGAGAACTGATCCCTATCTTTCCCCTGCTTATGACTAATCACTTCATTTCTATTTCCACTCTGCCCACGGAGACGTGTAGCTCCTAGGAGCAGAAGCCTACTTTACTTAACCGTCTAGCCGGCCAACACAACACTGCTTAACCTCTTCCGGAATTACCAATATCTATACGAGACTCAACTGACACTTTGACACTCGAACGAAACCTTGAAACTTCAGATTCTCTGGTGGACCTCGACTTGACTTCGATTTCTTACTTAGTCACGAGCTACATTAGCACTGAAGTCTGTCTTTCTTTGTTGGCGCCCTAAGGGTAAGAATCTTGATATGAAGCAGGAGTGAAGTTATTACAGTTCCTAATTGGGGTGTTAGCTTGCGCTTCAGGAGTTACCTTTACTTCAAAGAAGGAATCTCTCTCTCATCCGCCTATAAGGAGAAAGTGTCAATTGAATCAAGTAGCTCATTGAAGGTTAGCACAACGTCATTTGCGTCAGCTTCGGTAGCTTCTAACTCAACTCGCTTTAAGAAAAGAATATTGCTGGAAATTCATAGAAGAAAGTCACGAAACTCAGGACTCCTCTCCGGCTCAGGACTCCAGACGGGAAATGCACTCACTAACGGGAGCGAAAATGGTAGGATCCTATTTCCCAGAAATAGACTTGACTAGCACTGTGTCTTCCCCTGCGAGAAACTACTGGAATTTACACTGGAACTGGACATTCATAAGCGGATGATCCATATTATGATCTTGAAACTAAAACGAAACTTTCCACGAGACCTCAGACTTGAAGAGCCAATCAAAAACCTCATAGACTTTGGGGGACCAATAGTCCATCTCGTAGACAACAAAGGTAAAGGTAAAGCCCAGCACCAGATTCCACTAGGCAAGGAACTACTAGACCAGAGTCATGAGTTGGAACAAGAACTGGAACAGAAGAACCTAAAAGCAGTGGATAATATCTCTCTTCAACACTCGCACCCCAAGATATGAGTAATCAAAAGAGCTTAAAAGCCAGTAACCAAACACCGCTTACTTTCATTCGGCCCAAGCACTACCCTTTACTACAAGCAAGCTATCCATAAGGCAGGGAAGGGAATGATGGTCGACAACACAATAGGATGACACTCGCCAAGTCACTTAGCAACTACTTATGGCTTACGCGTAATTGAATACCCAAACCTACCATAGCTCTGATACGGGGCATTGACGCCTCGAAAGATCAACTTGCTCTCAGCATTCGATTGTTGAGTTGATTCCGCAGCATTTGCTGATGATCTCTCTTTTGCTGATGATCGTTCTAAGAATCCTGATCCAATTGAAGTTCAACATGGAATTTGCTCTTGGAGCGCCGAGTCAACAACTCACTCTCTTTCCACTTCCTTCTACCCTGACTTACTCCCTTACTATAAAGAATAGAATCTAGCGTTACTAGACCTTGACTTTAGTTCGGGTCGGGTTGACAGCTGGAATTGAATCACCCTCACCCGTCTATAAAGCAAAGGAATGTGATCAAGCAGAAACTCAATTAGCGCCTCACTGACATACTCCACTCGCACCGACACTCTAACCTGTAGACGTCAAGCCACGAAGACATCTATTGTAATAACTTCAGTCTTATCTCCAAATCGCCCCTTCCCTCTTACCTCTCCTCTTGCCCCAACTCGTAAACTAGGAGCTACAGAGCCAACACCTGACTTTAGAACCAGAACAGTACTACAGGTCTTCCACTCGACCTGGCCTGGCCTCTACTTAGTCCACTCTATTCTTTAGTTCACTACCGGTAAGTCAACTAACTACTTAAGAAATCAACTACTAGCTTGCCCCAACTCGGCAACTCGGGAATCAAATGCAGGTTAACACCCCAATTAGGACAGGGAAAGGGGTTCGGGGAAGTAAAGAGCAGAGCAAAGATGAAAGCCAGCTGCTGTAGTGGAGTGGTAGGTTGAAAGCCCTGAGCTAAGTAGTTGATTGGCCCGGAGTCCTAATCTAGAGCGGCTGCCGCTTCCGTTTTCCTATATCAGATAGAAATTAGATCTATTGAGCTGGTCTACTTGTCTAGTAGTGACTTTGCCCTGTTCCTAATCCTATTTCTGAAGTAATAAGCTTCCTCTCCTGCCCCAATTACTTAAGGGCATCTGCTTGTACTGGTCCCATATTATCTATTTCCTCAGGAGGTCCTATATTCTCTATTTACTACTTGCTTAACACAAGCTAACTTACTATAAGGGACTTACTATAAGGGCTCTATTAAAGCTTAGTTTCATTCTTACATTTGAGTTTCGAGCACTAGGTAGGCAAAGAGAGAGCACGCCGGTTGGTTACCAACATCTATAATAGGGAAGCGGGTGGGAACAATCATTCTTCTTCTAAGCCAAGCCAAGACCGGAACCATCCTTTCTTCACCGACAACACAAGCACCCGAACCTACCCTCTATAGGAATGACACAACTACCTTAGCCTAGTAACAGAGGGTTTCTTGCTCGAGTACTATAAGTCCAATAATTCCATTCCATTCTTGTATGCCCGGGTGATCTGATACTTTCCACTTATATTCTCTATTCCTGTATTGATTCTATTACTGGAGAAACTTCTTCTTTATTATATGAGTAGATGCTCTAAGTCGTATCCGGAGTAACAGAACGAGAGACAGGTGAGACTGCTTAGGTGGGGCAGTGACACTAAAAAGCAGTAAAGCCAGACTCAACAGTGAGGGGAAGTACTAAAATCTAAGATCGTCTACAATAGCTACAGAATAAAGAGCACCCGTTCAATACTTAGTTGTATAGGGATCAGACTAAAGTGAAGGAGAGGCATACTCCAACTATCACATACAAGAAAAGCATCAAGCAAAGCAAGCTTTTATATCAGTAGCGGAAGGGCGATACTACACCTAGTGAGTCAGAATCAAAGCTCGGGGGTAGTAAGAACAATAACTCAGAAAGACAGAAGGAGTAAGAACAATAACTCAGAAAGACAGAAGGAGATATAGACCAAGCTATGGGATGGGGGCTCTATACAGAAGTTAGATCAGGATATAAAGAATGGAGTGTGGGAATAGTAGCTGGGGAGTTCGGAGTGCCAGGGCTGTAAGTAAGGCTTGGTGACAAACAACCATAGGCGGGCTCACGGGTTCAATTAGGATTTTAGGGCTTATAAGATACACTTAGAGACAGGATAGGAAGACTCCAAGAGTGTAGCGGCACTGACGCGTAGAAACTCCTATTGGAGCCCTTACAGGGTTTGCGAGAAACAGCACGAGTTTAGTATTTGTATGCAGAGTAGCCGTTTAGTATTTGTATGCAGAGTAGCCGTAAGTAGGTAAGTCAACTTGAATCCTAGTCGACCAGATCAGATGTAAGAGAATCTGCTGTGATAAAGTAAGGTAAGGTGTGTTGGCGATGAAGCGGTAAGTTCAGAGTTAGGATAGCCTGGTGTAGTGATTGGCTTTCCAGAGTCGGGTGATTGGCTGCACCTTAGTTGTCATAGAGTTCCTTTTGTTTAAGTTTACAGTTGGCACCGAAGTTGTTGTTTGGTCTTGCTAAGGTGAACTTGTCTACTTGTCCTCATCCACCCTGTTTTTTCATTAATAAGTAGGCCTGAACCAAGTGCTTTGTTTGTGTTGCACGGTAGCGAGTTCATAGCGTAGGAGTTCTCGACCGCCAAGTCCTGTTTTTGGGAGCTAGTTCCTCCCCGATCAAATGAACAAGGCTGACTATCCACACTTTCTTTCTTTAACTACTTACTTTTCTTCTTGAATTCGATTGTTAGGTCTACTATCCTGGTTTTTAGCTTGGCACTTCTATCTTTTAGTCTGAATCACCTTTAGTTCACTCTGCCGCTACTCATCTAACATCCGTATTTGTCTATTCTGCTACTGTATTTAAGTATTACTTTGCCCATTACTTCCTATAAGACTAACAATTCGAAATTAGAGCTAGAGTATCGCTCGTCAGCTTCGTCCTTATTTACCTTTGTTTTCATTCTACGCCTAGTGCTTTTCATTCCTTTCCTGCTCGGGTATTAGAACCAAACTCAGTATCATTAGAATGGAGGTATGATCCAGTGTTATTTATATCAGAATATAGGGAAGTAGCATCAAACAAATAAGTCAGAGGAATAACTCCATATTGCCCAACCCAACCCGAACTAACTGAACTCTTTTTCTTACTACTCTGTCTCTGCTTCCTATTCTCTTGTTCCAAACTGAAACTACTTTATCTAAGGGGAAAGGAACGAAAACAGGTGGACGAACACAGTTGAAGCTCCTCCGCGTAACATGCAGTGTCTTGGCGAATGGAATAGTGAACTGACTAAGAAGTCATCATGGAATTTCATGCACATCTTGAATGCACATCGCATGCATCTAAGTAATTCATCTGACCCACATCTCCAGCTATATCATAGTAAAGAGGATTTTCAGAAAGGATCTCTGATCTCCTAATAGCCTATAATCCATTCATTTCTATCTCTTGAATCCATTCATTTATCTCTCTTGCTGCTAGATTAAGGTAACCTAACTTAGCATTGTTTCAAAACTCACTTATTACAGCTGGTTCTACAAAGCTTTAAGCAATAAAGGAAGATAGGCACCAAGAACTAACTTACGCACAATGTCTTATTCCATTCATTACTTATTTCGTTGTGCTTCTGGAATTCTATCACTTGCTTGAAAAACTCACTCCTAATACACCTCCCTGAACACGATAAGCTTGTTCCCCGAAACTCAAGTCAGTTGTTTGCTTGTTTCAGTAATTAGCCCCGCACCCCTAAACTCACTGCTTACTGCTGACTCTAAGACACTTCCAACAAAGAATCCAATTGAGGCCTTGGTCCCCCTTTCCTTTACTTTCACACACGCCCGTACGTAATATTTGTACTTTCATACTGGACTTCCCCGAACTATATACAGGATTTCTACCCTTTACTCTACCTTCACTTCAAGCCCTTGCGCGTTAACTCATTCACACTTACTTTTCAACCGAAATATGTTGTCTTCACCTACGGAAACTTAAACACTCGAAACTCACTCCTATACAGTTAAAGACTTAGAGCCTAGAACTTATCTTACCGCAAACACTCGAACAGTTTCTATTCCATATACGACAACTAAGGTAAAGTTCCAAAAAAGAAGAGTTGTAGTATTAGCTTGTAAGATTCTGACCAACACCCTGCTGATGATCGAGTAGACTTAGAAACGAAAACAGGCAATTCTATACTATGAGCTTCAAAGCCAGTTCTTTCTCCTGCTCCTTATTCGGCTTCCAATCCATCTTCTTATCTTTCTTCCCTTGGTTTAAGATACATTGATCTGCGCTAACGGTAAGTTGTTGGTTCAACAAGGAAGGGGAGACTACTATATACGGGTGCTTGGAAATGAGGTTTCTGTTAATGATGTTTCTGTTCGAGTGTTGTCTCCGAGATCAGTAGATGAAACAGAAGAATGAGTGAGCTCTGATAGAATGAGTGAGCTCTGATAGAATAAGAAAATAAGGTAACTAACTACCCCATGTGCTCTTTCTCTAAAGTCACTAACTACCCTGCCGCGCTACAACTACTTGGAAGCCGCCCTAAGGGAATGAGTTTCATCCTAGTCCCCCAGAGAAGAGGGCCAAGCAACTTCTAATGACCAAGCCACTACTAACGACCGCCAAGACACTACTAATGACCAAGCCACTACTAACCAAACAACGGCGCAAGACGTTGAGCGGTAGCAAAAGTAATATATATAACAAAGTTATTACAATAGATGTGTTCTGGGCGGAGGAGCCTGAGCTAAAACGGTAGCGAGTTAAGGACTGACTAGTTTGATTCCTTCTTATACTGACTAGTTTGATTCCTTGACTACCAATCTGTTACTACCCTGTTGCATTCTGATCTTAGTACTTGATATCATAGAGTTGATACCTTTACTACTTGCCTACCTCCTTAACAGCACTACTTGGCCCACCTCTGCGGATATATAAGTCTTCCCTTTTCTACTAACCCAGGACAGTCTCTTTTCACTCTTGCTTGGCTCTATCTCCTCTGTAAACTAATACTTTTATTGCTCCTCTCTTGCTACTAATACTACAAATACATATTTAACAGGACTATTCCACTACTCGTTGGTGCTGTCAACTACTTTCCCTGACGACTTAACCGATTAATTGGTTCTTCTCCCGTCGCCAACAAACTGACTAGAAGGGCCTACCCATACTCTGGCTCTGGCTCTTCTCTAACTGCTGACCTTTCCTGACCACCTCTCTTATCTTGTCAACTCAGTACTTTACTTCTTTCTTGCCAACCTGGGGCTATCTATGAAAACAAAGAAGGAAACTAGCAACTCTACCTCGCTCAGGCTTATCAAGAAGGAGGTAGTCAATAGGTCCAGCAACCACTAGAAAGGCAAAGAGAGAAAGAAAAGACCCGGGGAGAAAAGAGAGATTCAAAGAAAAGAGAAACTAAGGCCGGAGAAAGTGCCAATTACCAGGTAGAGAATATATACCTAGATCTGTAGTTCAATTGTCTAGTCGTTGCTTGGCTGTACAACTGGGCACAGGACAAAACTACCCCGGACACCAATGACTTAAGGGCACAGGACTACTAACTACTGGTTGGGTCAAGAACTCCACTTTCTGAACAGACCTCGAATAGCAAATAGATAAGAATAACTGACCTCCAATAGCAAATAGATAAACAGAATGCAACTACTATGGAAGGTGGAAAACGGAATACATATTACTTATATAGAGCGGAATGAAACAAGTACGAGTTCCTATAAACTAAAGAAGAACACCGTAACTACTATATCTGCTGAGCTATCAGACAAACAACTAAAAGAATACTAGAAAAGAATACTAATCGACGAGCTAAAGCGCTAAAGGTTAGCTAGTCAATTGATGTAAGTGAAACACAAGCCGCCTACCCTAGTTAAGGAGTGACACAATTGCTATATGTATATGGCGAGGGCATTGCAGGGCTTTCACATCAATACATGGTGCCGACCTCACCCTTGCTTGGCTTCTTCACTCCTACTATACTATATGTAAGGGCGGATCTTGCCTCTATTTCTTCACTCCGACTATGTGCTTCTTCACTCCTACTATATACACATTTGGATATGTAAGGGCGGATCTTTCCTCTGATCTTGCTCCACAGATCTAACAGCTGACCTTGCCGACCTCGCCTCAAAGCAAAGCCTGTACCTTAGATAGCTCCTGCTGATTCTGTTGAAACGCACCCAGTCACTAAAACCCGGCAAAAAGGCTGTTTTGTATACTAGCTACTAAGCTTGGCCCGGAGTCCTGTCTTCATGGTGGCAGGCAGGAGCGGTTCCACCCTTTGTTTACTGGCAAGTAAGGGCTTTTGGGGGTTACTGAGCTCTATTCTGATTAATTAAGAGGATTCATATTCTTTATTCGATGCTGGTTTATTAGAAGCTGTAGTACCGGCTTGGAAGCAAGTCAAGTCAGATGAATATTCCTTAAGTAGGGCAAGGGCCGGATCAGTAAACTTTGTATTAGTTCCCCCCGAGCTAAGGTCTTATCGGTATAAGTTGAATAGCAGTAGACAAAGTCTTAGTTGTGAGCTATAGCCTTCAAGAGCGGACCGCGTATGAGAAGCACTAGTATAAGTATGAGTTCAACGCTAAGGTATTAGCTAAGGTATTATTGGTATAGTAGCCACAAGCTCCTAGGCGCATTAGTAACAATCAAAGCCAGGATCGGTAGCACTACGGACAGATCTACGACACAAGAGAGGTCGCCTTGGAGACAATAGTGGAATTCTTTGACTAATGAGTTTGATTCTGAGTCCTCTCCCCCCGGTTTCATTCTAATATTTACTACTGAGCAGCTTTATCATCTACTTCTCCTCTGTAAACTCATTCCATTCTATTCTTCTTGACTAGACTTTCACTACTGAGTAGAATTCTTTGTACTAGATGCAGAATATGGGTCATAGTAAACTTCCCTTGCAGACCTAACTAATACAGATAAAACTCTCCCTGCCTCCACTGCCTCTGTAAAGCATCGAACCAATCTCTTTGCCCAGCCTCGGATCCTTCTCTTGAAACAGCTGAAATTCCATTTGACTCTTCAGTATATGCTTGCCTTGTAGCAACCCTGGGAAAAAACAACGCTAAGATCTGATTGCCCCAACTCCCCTTAGTACTGAGTCTAGCTCCGATGCTTCATCCAGTACAGGATCCAGAGCCACCCTTATCCGGTGCTTGTTACTGAAGAAATACGGGAGAGTTCTCTAGCTAAGCAAGAAGGAGTGTTGCCTTTGTAGTTGCTAAGGTTAGTGATAGCAAATAGGTCGTTTTTACAGAAATACTATACTTAAGGCGAGCACAGGACTCATAACTCGTAGGACTCTAAAAGGACTTGGCTGCCGCTACCAATTACTTAAGGGCACAGGTTAACTCCGGAAAGGATCTGAACCAGTCCAGTGTGGTATGCCAGCTGGGTTCAATGAATTGTTAATTGATTCCTAACATCTTGATGGTCGAAGAAGGGACTTGTACAGGGCAGCTATCTATCATAGAAAACACGCAGGAATGCAATATCTATCTTAACCGGGTTACCCAATGATTCTATACTCCAGTCTCCCGGTCACGTTATAGTGGAATTGAAGAGGATAGGCTAAGAATTCCACTGGTAAAATCAAAGAATAGAACTCCCGGGAGGCCAAGCAACTGGACAAGACACTACTATAGCATCTGGGAATCGGTGGCGAACACAGGAACTCACTTACCACTATTCCCCTATTCATTCTAATTCTTATCACACTTACCGCTACTCTGCAGGGGAAACTTCCACAGGTGATTCTCCTGATCTAGCTTCTTTCACTGTCCACTACCCCCTAAAAGGCTAGGCACCCACATCTATTGCTGCTATTCACCCAACTAGCATATATAGATTAACCCAACTAGCATATATAGTAATTAATAGAAGAATAGGGATGGATCTCGAAGTAATTAATAGAGGAATAGGGGTAGATCTCGACAATAGAAGAATAGGGATAGATCTCGACAGGAGCATGCAATTCTCTACTATACGCCGACCCTCCTTAACAGCACTACTTGGCCCAGCCCACCTCTCTTATCTTGACAACCCAGTACACAACCCAGTACAGTATGTTTTACTTCCTTAGAATTCCTGTACCTCTTGCTCATCTCTGCTGTTTTTCATTGGATTTCCCATTCCACTAAGAAACTATACTTAGAAGTCATTTCTGCCTACCATCTTTATGGCCTAAACTATCATATCTTAACCTCTTATTAACTCCAGAGAGCCTCATTCAGGTATAAAACTACTGAAGAAAACCGGAACTACTTGCTTTCCGGAGCAGGAAAGTCTCTCTACACAGGCTAGGCGGGCAGGAATCAATGACCACAACCACTACTTGGTGGAAACCCTTATTTCTATCGAACTACATCTTCTGTTGGGCCTGTACGGGCAACCACCTCAGCTCAGGCTCTTCTCTTGCTCATCCACTGTTCATGGCGGAGGAAGTCTGAGTACTGAGTCGGTATAGTTGACAGATATCTTTTTTATCATCGGGACAAGCAACTGCTACTACTTCGCTACCAATTAAGTATTATGGCCTGCTCGATACCTTACCGTTTTCATTCTTTCATGCCTGTTTCCTTCTTTTTAGTACTGGTTTTTTTCTTAGCCTTCTACTTACTGGCGAACAAGTGACTTGCCTTGCCCGTCTTACTTAGTTGCTTGGCGGCTCCCGATCTCATACCTATCATTAGTACCTGAACTGCCCTCCTTCGCTTTCATTCTCTCTTTTCTTATTATTATTCTGAAATGCCTTATTCATTTGACTACTTAGTTTCATGATTCTTTTCACTGATATTAGAATATGTTTTCTAATAATATATGAGATTCTAGTTTCTTAAGGGAATTAGGGTCAAAAGCAGCAAGTTCTATTTCTATTTGAGTATCAAAACAGCACTTTTGGAATTTGTATTTGAGATGGCCCTGCGATGAATGCGCTTAGCTAATTGAAGACTGAGCTATGTTACCTTAAGACCGAGTTGTCCTACACAACTTTATGCCTATTGTTGCTCGCCCCGCCCACACGATGAATGATTGAATGGTCCCTAACTGAATGAGTTATTTGACTTTTCTTATTAGTAACTAGCAGCTCTAGATGTGTTTGTGCCGGTGTTCGTTCCCATGGTTATTCTTATCCGTTTGTGCCGGTGGTTCAGTCGCCCGATGCCTGTGCTCGAGTGACTTGACGGGATGGGGCTACTCTCTCTGAGACCTTAACTAGAAACTAGGGAGCGAACTACTACTTATAAGAAAGTCCCCTTAGAAAAGGGAATTGCACTGTTAACTAGCAGACCAATACCACTGAGAACAAGGTTAGAACTACTGCTGGAAAGAATCGAGCAAGCGCCTCTCATACCCACTCCGAGCCTACAACTACTTATAAGGAATCCAACCATTGCTGACAGGGCTTTCACCGTAGCCACCTAACCCCTATTCTGATTTCTTAACATACAGATCTAGCCTCTGCATTTCCTTTATACAATTCTAACTATCCTACCCATTGGCCTGCCCCCCGACATGTATTAACTCTTGCTTGTTAGCTCGGCTCTTCCACGCCTAACTCTGAAACTGGCATATAGGAATGCGGATAGCGCCAATAATGCTTTAATGCAGATAGCGCCAACAATGCTTTAACTCGACAATCAACGTGCACCTCCGGACCACCTCCGACCACCCGAACACTTACTGAATGACGGCAGCCTCAACAACATCAAAACAAACGGTCTCAAAAAGGTAGTTGTTATGATCGAACCACCCTCATACTGAAACAAACAACTGGGAATGTAGCTATTCACTATTAGACTGAAAACACACCGCTTGTAAGGCTGCCCCTCTTTACTTGTATTCCGTAGCTATTGCTTCCAGTACTTCAACCCTTACCAACAAGGCCTAAACAAAAGAAAGGGAATGAGCCTACTAACTAGGTGCTGAAAGCCTACAACTATTTCTTTCAATTATAGTAAATACAGAATACAATTCCAAAGTCAGGATATCCGGAGTTGGGGCCAAAGCAACGGCACACGGACAAGCAACGGGCCAAGCAACTAAGCAAGCCGGACAAGACACTCGGCCAAGGAACGGATAGACAAGCCGACTAAGGAACTTCCCACTGCGCTTGATGCTTACCGCTTTCTAAACTTTTCTCTGGCAACTGCTTCTTCGGGAGCATCTTCTCTAGCTGATTCTCTTTCTTCCCTTGCCTCTGAGTTGCTCTATCAGTCACATTAGTAACAAGTTCTTCTATACCTATGGGCTCTGTCAACAAAAACGATACTTTCTTTCTTTCTTATGAGACCCGACCTCTAATAAGTGCCCGACCTCTTACCTAAGCTAAGTCAACTATACCTCTGGCTCATCTCTTATATAATACTTATGGCTCATCTCCACTAGCAGCTGGCAACCATCCTATGCCAACTATTGGAATTCTCCTCTTTCTTGCCGAAAGAGACTCAAGCTTACCTCGAACAGGACTACCAGGGGCGGGCAACTGGTTCCCTTTCCACTCTACTACTATTGCTCTTCAAACAAGAACTCCCCTTTCTGCTATCTTATCTAATAGAACTTTTCTTTGACTCCCGACCTCGGGCCTTACTTGACTTTCTCTAGGGCTTCAACAACAAACAAGGGATTCTTTAAACACTGGAGACAAGCAATCAGTAATAACCACTAATAAATATACTATATGTAAGTATGTAAGTTGATTATTCTAGTTTGATTTTAGTGTCTTGGCTGAGTTAAAGGCGGACTTTAGTTGGCTTGAAGCACCTTGTTACCAATCCTAGGAAAGAAATTAGTTGAAGCAGAATCTAAGTTCTTATATACCGATAATGCCAAATTCCAATCACCCGTTAAAAGAAAGGGAGATGGAAGGGATTTCAAATGGGTATAGGTTGGCTGAGAGAGAGAGAGCACAGATGAAGGTAGAGGGCTGCGGACATAGAAAGAAAAAAGGGCAGCCACTAGAGAGGATAGAGGATAGCGGAAAGAGAACCATGATATAGGGTACAGGGTGGAACAATGATATAGTCTGGGGCAGCTCACAGAGAAAGCAGATGATAGGGCACCCGACAGAGAACAAAGAGCAGACACTAAAGAAAAGCAGAAAAGAGATAGAAACACACTATTGATTGATTTATATATCATTTATATATATCGATATGGAAATACACTATTTATTTCAATATGAATGAATTCGGTGCGCCAAGCGTAGGTAAAGGAGACAATGAAATACCTGGTACCTTCTCTAACCCTAGCTACGAACCTAGACAATACAATTAAGTACAACTTTTCCTAGACAATTGAACCACACTTGATACTTTACCTAGACTTCAACTTATATGCTCTTTTCACTTAGACTTCAACTTATATGCTCTTTTGACTCTTTCTTCACTTTCTTTCTTTGCCTTTGCTAAAGAACTCCCTGCCGCCATTAATACCGGTTGACTCTCTTATATACAAGGTAAATCAAGACGACAAGCATATACTGTGGTAGGGAGCTAAACTGCTCTAGTTCATTTTCAACCCTAATAAAGATACGGCTCAGAAAGATACTTGTTTACTACGTTTCCAACACCCACTAGTAGTTTGTTTCCAGCCCCAACTAGACTAAGTGCTAAGGCGTCAGTTCAATTATAAGGAGCAATCGGTTCTGCAAGTGAAGTGGACTACCCGGACTGCTATGTATAAGAAATCACTATCAATTAATTCTTCTCTTTATGTATAAGAAATCACTATCAATTAATTCTTCTCTTATTAAGGATAATGTTTAGAAAGACACTCGCTACTACTGATGTTATGGAGTCCGCTTCGTCGCCTGTCCTGGGTAATCAATAGGGGCAGGCAACCACTGAGTAATTTCATAGTTAATTACCCGCACATTCCTTCCCGCGCTTACTGTCTTCTTCTAATAAGACTAAGGAATAGGGTTAGATCTCGAACAGTCTCATCAAGAACAATAAAAGGAGCTGGCTACTTGCTTCACGGCATACCTTCTGGAACTAAGATAAGAGTTTGACTAAACTGAGTTGGGGTAGTAAACTAATACAGATTACACTTTACCACTCCACTCACTTTGCTATCAGACAAGGAACTACTAGACAAGTAGGCAAGCAGACAAGAGTGACTTCTAACTCTCACAGGACTTATAGTAATTTGATTCCACTCAAACAAAACTTCAACAACGGGCTCCTGCCGCTCTTTTAACTCGCTGACGTTTAACTCAACTCCTACCGCACAACGTCTTACGCCGTTGCTTGGTCGAACACAGGACTAGTAACAACTTTAGCACAACTACTTCCGTAGTTGCTTGGCGTCTAGTCGTTGCTTGGCCTTTCCCACAACAAGCTTAGGGGCACTAGCGGATTCCCTTGATGGTTCAGCTACTTCTGATTCTAAAGAGAAGAGAGATTTGCCGTTGCCCTTATATTAAGTCGGTAGATTAGAGTCCAGCTCCAGTTCTCAAGTCAATTCCGAGTCTGCGCGCCCCTTCGATGAGTTAGTCTAGACTTACTGCAAATCCCCCATTTCCTCTCTTTCTACAAATACTGATGAAACTTGACTACTTAGGGCTTTCAAAACCATGCCAATTACGTAAGGGCAGGGGCAACTCGGGATTACACAGTGGTAGTATTACCTCAGCAACTATAGCACTTATGAGTTGAGAGCACTCGGGTAGTATTACCTCAGCAACATTAGCAACATTGCTTCCAAGACCCAGGGCCAGGGCAGAAAGAGAATCAGCATTAGAAGCAAGTGACCGGGGAGTGAAAGAGCGAGTAGGGTCCAAGCAACAGCTGTGTCGGTATATAGAGTTGACCGGGCAATGTTGGTAGATAGAGGTTACAGGGCAATGTTGGTATATAGAGGAATTAAGGGCAAATAAGGCTTTCACACCGGATTGAGAGCACGAGCTCTGTCAACTAATTCTTTTCCTTCCGGTTTGATTCGTACGTTTGTTTTCTACCTTCCCCTCCGTAGTTGCTTGAAGGATCTTCTACTTTTGTTTAAGTAATTCGTATTCTTATCCCTGTTTGAAGTCACTCACTACTTCATTTAAGTAATTGAGTGGAAGTCTTCTTGATAGCTTTCCCGCTCCCTTATGATTAGTATTAGTCTCGATATCCCTTACCAAGTAGTAAACAAAGAATTTGACTAGCTCACCTCTTAGTCCTATAAGGCTTCGTTTCACTAGCTCCATTCTGAGTAGCCCCAGCAGCAGTCCCGTTAGCAGTAATTGTAGTCTTAGTAGCTATGGTTTCAGCCTTACACCTACTAGTTACATTCTCAGTCTACCCGGTCGAAGTCTCAGTAACATCAGTATCGGGCTTAGCAGCAGTGGTTTCGGTCTGATTGTTAGGTGCTTGGTTCTTAGTGGCACTGGTTGAAGTCTTACCGGTAGTAGCTATAGTCTGTGATGCGCTAACATCAGGCTTGGAGTTAGTATAGCACCAGTCTTGCTGTTAGTAGTTATATTCTTGTTGGTACTGCTTTCAGTCTTAGCTAACTTACCGCTACGAAGACATCTATTGGGGCTGCTAGTTGTAGAAAACAACTTTGATTTAAACGATACCGAATAAGTAGACAAACAGTAGGGAAATAGTAGAAGAAAATAGACTCCAAATATCTCTTCTTATTAAAGAAACTATATTTCACAAGGGAAAGAAACCCGACTCCACAGGGGTCTAAACTAGGCCAAGGAAACCCTAATTCTTGGAGTTAGAAGCCCCTTTTTGCCCATCAGTCGTTCTGCTCACTGGGGGGAAAGGTCATAATTCAAGTCGAAAACGAACTAGAGTGTTCTTTATTTCAGCAATGCTCGAAAGGGAGGCAGTATCAATTTAGATAATTGTCAAGGAGGGCGCAAAAGTCTCTGCCAAGTCCCTACCTATACGAGTATACTCGCTTTTAAGCCACAATCAGTATAGTATCTTCAAGCAAGGGCAAGGGAAGACAGATCTTAATCATCAGTTTTCAATCGAATAAGGGTGCTTCACTTTTTCTACTTATCTGGAAGTATTGATTGATTGGGGCAGTGCTCAGTAAACTAATCATTCATTGAATGAACAACTTATTCAGCTAAGCCCCCTCGCAAAACAGTATGAGGTTTGTTCCCAGCAGCTCCCTATTACTTTTTACCTACAGAGCGAGGTGCTGAAAGCCTGTTGCGTAAGGGAATCCACTTATTCTTGCTTGACTTGCTTTGGGAACGAACTACTATATAATCCGGAATTCACTGATAGGTAGTCAATCTTACTCATCAGATAGTCAATCTTACTGCAACGAACACATCCACGAGAACAGGACTACCGGAGACGAACACAGCACTTGGTCAACTAATACTGATTTCAAGAGCTATACCTCTGTAAACTAATAAAGTAATGGCTCTGACCTATGAGTTAACCTCGGCTACTATACCTCTAACACTGATACTAGCAATCCTTAAGGGTAGGCTAACAATTCCTACTTGGAAATGCAATTCTTAACGGAATAACTCACTGACGCCAGTCATTAAGGGCACCAACCACTTGAAGTTCATCATTGAATAGAGTTATGAGCAAGTAAAGTGGCATTCCAACTTCAATTCAGGATATGGAGGAGAATACTCAAGCAGAACCTAGAAGATAAGAAGAAACAGGCAATTCCAGTTGTTTAAGCGTGCTTTAGTCACTCGCATAAGTACTGAGTCTTGCGTCTGCATCGGTTGTAGAAAGAAATGAGACGCCTAACATTGGATAGGCATGTGAAGTAAGTTAGAAAGAAAGGACTGGTAAGCTTGAAGCCTATAAGCGATAATGCAAGCAACAGCGAAGTAAACTATAGATATAGCATCTTGAACTAGAGTTTAGTCTGGCTTTCTTGACTTTTATTCATTAACTAATAGAACCAAGCCTTGCTACAGCCCTTGTTTCAGTTTCATCGGGTAAGTAGTAATTCTTTCCAGTAGTTATTTCTGCCTTTGCTTTGACTGATGAGTTGGATTACTTGTTATTAATTAAGGTATTGACAAGCCCGGCTTTGATTTCCATTATAGTAGTGACATTCCGAGAAGCAGTAGCTACAGGCTAATAGCCAGTAAAATCATATTTAAGGCCTATGTAAGGAAGGCAGACTTTCCGGTGAACTAAAGAATGGAATTGGAATGGAACACTTTGTAGCCAGAGCCGGAGAAGAGGATAGTTATTGCAGCCAGAGGATTGAGCTCAGTTAGCAAGTTTGTAAAGGAGATGAGAGTTCGCCATTGTAGTTTCGGGGCTGGTGCTGTGTTAGCTTACTTTGTTTCTAGAGGATGTGCACTAAATTCCACAAGCAAGAGTCAGCTGTGTCTTGTTAATCAGGTGTTGCGGTGAAATCAGAAGTAGAGTCTATTTGAGTGCCAGGAAAGGAGATGAGATTGGTTCTTGGATCTAAGTCAGGAGAGTTAAGAGTTAAAGCGTAAGTGAGCGCCTAGTAACGTATAATGTGTAGTTACTTGGCCCCTACTTTATTGTGAAAACCTATCTAGAGTAAGCCAATGGGAGTCTGTCCACCCACGGTAGAGTAGTCCCTTTACCCCAAGTCCTAAGGCCAGTGGAAGTTGTGATTTCTCCAGAGGTTGGTGTCAGGAGATTTCTTTTCCTTAGGTCCGGTTTGCAATTGGAATTTTCACCCACAATGAAAAAGCTACTTGACTTTCAGTAGACAAGGGAAATCCTGTGATCAAGCCTCTTCCTCGACGGTTGCTAACTAGACGGCTAACGAAACAGGTCACGGTTTACAGCGGAGCTTCTTCTCTTGTCTTTAACGAGTAACTCAAACTCTTTCTTATTTCCCTTATCACCAGTAACTCAAACTCTATTTCCCTTATCGATTGCCTTATTTAGAGTTCATCCCGGAGTAGTTATTTAAGTGAAACCCACTTCTTATAGGCCTATGAAAAAGGGCACTCTGTACAAGCGGACATCGAACTCTGAGGCGGTTAGGGCATTCTGGTTTTGGTTTAGCTAGACTCATGGAACCTTTTATACCTTTGTTTATTGAAACATTACTTGAAAGACTGGTCGGCATTACGTTTGGGAAATAGAATAGATGTCAGTGTCTTTTCCAGCATCGACTGCCGGTTTTGGACTAGGTTGCATGTCTTGCGGCCTACGCTACCACTTCACTGCCTTTTTTACCGGGTTTCATAAACTTTTCTATCTTTTTGACCCAGCTAAGAAGGGCCAAGTAACTACTAGACGCCAAGCAACTACGTAAGTAGTTGTGCGGCAGTTGTTACTAGTCCTGTGTTCGACCAAGCCACTACTAGACAAGACACTACTAATGACCGCCAAGACACTACTAGACAAGGAACGGGCCAAGGAACTACTAGACGCCAAGCAACTACGTAAGTAGTTGTGCGGCAGTTGTGACTAGTCCTGTGTTCGCTGTCGCGTCAGCGAGTTAAAAGCCGCGGCAGGAGCTTTTGGGCAACGGCGCAAGCCGTTGTACGGCAGCAACAGCCAAGCAACTACTAATGTTGCGCGGCAGGGCCGCTAGAGTTCCCAGTTATAACGCAGTTATAACAATTCCTGTGTTCGCCAAGCCGATCGCCAAGCAACTACTAATGACCGCCAAGACACTACTAATGTGTCGCGGCAGTGAGTTTATAGGCGGCGAAAGACGTTGTGCGGTAGGAGCCTGAGCTAAACGGCAGTGAGTTCCAGCGGTAGCGAGCTAAAAGAGCGTCAGCGAGCTAAAAGGCGCGTCAGCGAGCTGAAAAGCGTTAGGAGCCCTTGCCGGCTCCATTCCTTTTATGTATAGTTCGATTCAGTTATGTTATCTAAGCGTGCTTGCTAGGCTCTCCCAGTTCCGAGTTTGATCCTTGTTATTTTCTACTTGATTCTTATACGTTTGAACTTAGTCTATTTCTCCTGTCTTCTATTGTTGTATTATTGAATTGGATCCTTATTTGCAACCATAGAACCATAACTCTAACACCTGACACTGACTATTACACTGACTTTTGGAATTATTGAGTTCGAGTGAAATCCTGACTCACTTGCCCTTAAAGCTACCTTTGCTTGGTTTCATTATGCCCTTCCTGGCTTTGGTTCCATAACACTGCCCACATACCCCGGCCTCAAAGCCAATACAATACTACTGCACTGCTTACAGTACTTTAACTCGAATAAGGGAGTCCCTCATACAAGCAAGGGTGAAACTAGTGCCTAACAAACTACAACGCGGAACAAAACTAGTGACTCTAAGAACCAACCCAGGGAATAGAAGAAATCGCACTACTGACATTATAGAGAAGAATTGACTCTTTCCTTACAACCCTAGTGCTCTCGCTAACCAACCCAAGGACATAAAACAGTAGCATAGGAACCAAAGTAAGCAGTGAGAGACTTAAAGCAATGAGGGTAAGGCTGAGGTTGAATACGAGTGAGCAGCGGAAGAGACAAACTCGCAAGTAAGGACCAGTGCGGTGCCCAGAGTGTTAAAGACCTCTATAGCTGTAAGTAAGGTTCGAGATAAATAGTGACCCTAGCGCCTGGCCTAGTGGTTGCTTGCCCACCTTTGTTGTAGTGGCTTGGTGGCTAAAAGACCGGAGTCAAAGCCCTAGATCTATGTAAGTAATCCTCTAATTGTGGAGCAAGGGTTCAACTACTTAGTTACATACTTTAGCAGTAATATCGGCATTAAAGATTAGGTGATATAGAGGAGTTTCGGACTCAAACAAATGGGTGCAGCCAGATGTGAGTCAGTAACTTCCGTATACGAGTTAGTATTAGCAGACTTCTGGTTGAGGTACATAAATCAAGTAATAAGTATAAGTCTGGGTGCGGGAAGCAAGGATTAGATGAAGGTTGAGACAAGTAACAATTAGTACTATCAGAATTCTTATACAACTCCCCTAGGTACCTTGCCTTTCTTTTTTATTGGACTATTCGTTCTTGCTTTCCTCAGCTCCTGATCTAGAACCACCAAAAAACTCCTTACTCACAAACGGACACTCATAATTAGCAAACGGAAACTCCTACCCGCAATTCCGCATTTGCCCATTAAAACCCTATGTGGTGTCACTCGACCACTCCTTTAGATAAATATTACTTGCCTTACCATAGGGACTAGGCCTAATGACTCGCCCCAGAGCACTCGCCTATATACCCACTAGAACAACTCGCATATAGAGCAGTATAACGTTCCTCGGGTTCATTTCTATCTTTTGCTTCTTCGCTTCAAACGAGGCAATTAGAAAACTCACAATCGAAACATAAGAGTCGAGGGCATGAGTGGAAAAGTGAAAGGATAGTATAGTCAATAGTATAGTAATAAGTCAGAATAAGAGAAAGGAGCGAGAGCCTTGGTATCAGTTAGTTATCATCGTCTTAGGTTCGATCCTTGTTAGGCAAAAGTGTCATTCCAGTTTTTGAGTGTCATTACTGTTTTGTAAGTGGCTTTCTTGCTCTGTGCGGTGTGCAATCCCCTTTTATGTTTTCTAGTTTGCTAGCTAGGAGAGATAGACTGATGTTCCCCAGGGAGTCAGAATGAAAGCGAGGGAAGTCATACTTGATGTAGGGCTGGCTTAGGTAGGCATTGAGTTCAGTATTGGCCTGCTGCGAGAGATGCTTAAGCTTAGAGGCAAGGCTAAGGGAAAGGAATGGCAGACTCTAGCAAGTGAAGTAAGGATCGAAATCCAAGTCAAGAGTAATAGGCAAAATCGGTAGACTAACAAGGAAAGCTTGGAATGACCATAGAGAGTAAGATTGACTACTCGGAAAGTAAGGCAGGGCTGCTTTGAGTTAAAGTAAGAGAAGCACCTTATCGATTCTGATTATTGGTTAGTTAAGCCTGAGTTCTCCTCGTATTAATCCTTATTAGTATAGTAGTACGGTGATCTATTTGCCATCAACACAAAGGAAGTTATGTGTTAGTTACATTTTCACTAATCTCTTTATGAGTCAAGGCAGAATCAAATAGGTAATTCAAAGAGTCGAACAGGGAATACAGAACCGGGCCGTAGCGCATCCAACTACTAATACAAGGACATAAACTCTCAACAGGGAATACCACTCCGCACTCTTCAGCCCACAAAGACTTGCTGCGCGCCCAAAAATGTAGCCTTATACTGATAACTTGAACTCGCCAACTAATGTATCTCATTCCCCTTGGCTCCATTCTCCTTTTCTTCTCTAATCATTCAGTAATCTTATCCACCATATTTGAATTGGGTTTGTGACTTATCTATTCTCTTATTAGAATTGTAGAATGCACAACTACCCACCTTAAGATGATAACTAATGCCAAGCCAACACAGGACTTCAAATAACTAACTAAAGAATCGAGGAGGGAACTCGCCCTAACAACAAGAGAACTCATCCTAACAACAGAAAAATGGAACTCATATATAAGTATAGAAATAAGCCCAGTAAAACGGAAAGAGAGGTTTAGGTCGGCAAAAGAACGGAATTGAGATTAATAAAGAAAGAAGTGGGTGACCAAAGAGATAGGTAGCTTTAAGATCCAAGTAATTAATCAATTGAAGCGCTAAGTAGTCCAAGTCAGTCGCTAACACCTCTGCTCTGGGCTCCAAATAGAACTCAGACAAGCAGACGAGTAATGACCAATGTAAGAAGTACTCGATAAGAGTAGAAAGATAGGCAAGCAGCATAGGGAGGGGACTGAACTCACAACTAGGAATTCCAATAAGAAAGAGGAATCAAACGACTAAGTAAAAGAGCGAAACCCGGCAACCAGGCTGACTATCTTTACGTTCAGTCTACATCTCTTTTGTTGAAACCTGACAACTCGCACGAACCAACAAGGCTTACTACCCATTCCCTAAGTCTAATTTCCCTGTCTCCAAGCCTGCCTCCTTTTAACCCAAGTATAGGCACCTACCTCTACCCTTCATTCTCTATTGACTATTTCCTCTATCTGACCTCTTTCTGTCATTACTTATTGCCAGCTATTGACTTATACCAATACAAACAAGGGCAGCGGAACGATGGCTGCTGCTAACAAGGCTTGCTTTACAACTTATGAGTACGAGGCTATCGCATTAGTGAATATAATAGTCAACTCAGAATCATACCGATACAGGTTAGAATTGATTGGCTACTACCCTACCATATCTAATAACAATGAAAACAGAGTTAAAGAACTCAACCAGTACCAACAGGACTATAGCTTCGAACAGGGAATCCATCAGTTATTGACAAGAATCGCCCTCACATAAGTCTACGAATGCACGGCAGGCTGCCCCGGAATCGGAGTCTCACTTGTTAGTTACAGAATCCATAGCTACTAAACCACTATTAACTACAGAAGCTTAATCCACCTAACTA
>NW_027020678.1:0-5000 GCF_036884655.1 Musa acuminata AAA Group
TACTTACACATGCATGGCTTAATCTTTGAGACAAGCATATGACTACTGGCAGGATCAACCAGGTAGCACGTCCTCTACGACGCCAAGCCCAACATGCCGACCCATTACCACAAGGGAAAGGGGGGCAACGATGGGAAGGCCGTCATCCGTCGAAGGGCGACTAAGAAAGCCAACCAATCATGTGCCAAGAGTCCAAAGACCCATGGTACATTCTTATCCACTGCATCCAAGAGCACTCACGTGAACACTGGAGCCACTCGAGACGAGAGGTCTGAGATATGCCATCGTTCGAGGACACACAAGGTGCACGGACATCGACACTTCTCATTCATATAGGACATGAGAAGTGGATAAGCGAGGTAAACAATGTCTATTTCCAAAGGAACTAGATAGATTGTACAGGCAACACACGCATCTCCGTTCAAACAGAGTGTCATTGAAGAGACTTGCAACGTCGGTGGTCAACTGCACAATAGCAGGGAGCCCACCGCGGCATACAAATCTATCACCGCTCACATGCCGACACAGTCACCCCATCGGACAGCCCGTCGCCAACCACGAGTAACAAAGACTCAAGTGGCCGATCAAACAAGGCAATCGACGACAAGACACCGCCGTGCACGAAGAAGTACAAAGCAAGGCATTATTGGCCACACAAGGAAGAAGAAGATTTCAAGCGAAGCAAAAATGGCCCAGAAACAGGCCAAAACAGCCCAAAAACGGGCCAAAACAGGCCATTTTTGGCTGCGCGAGCAAGCGACGAGATGCGGACAGCGAGCGAAGCGAGAGGCAGCACCATCCCTGCTATACAAAAGCCCCATCCAGCCCTGTGCCACCTGGGGGGTTCCAGGGTGCTGAGATGGCTGACGTTTTGCTCCACTCTCGACGGTCACCGCGCAAAGCAAGAACAGGCCAAAAACTGGCCAAAACGGCCCAAAAACGGGCCAAAACTGGCCATTTTTGGCTGCGCGAGCGAGCGGCGAGCGGCGGACAGCGAGCGAAGCGAGAGGCAGCACCGTCCCTGCTATACGAAAGCCCCATCCAGCCCTGTGCCACCCGGGGGGTTCCAGGGTGCTGAGATGGCTGACGTTTTGCTCCGCTCTCGACGGTCACCGCGCAACGCAAGAACAGGCCAAAAACTGGCCAAAACGGCCCAAAAACGGGCCAAAACTGGCCATTTTTGGCTGCGCGAGCGAGCGGCGAGCGGCGGACAGCGAGCGAAGCGAGAGGCAGCACCGTCCCTGCTATACGAAAGCCCCATCCAGCCCTGTGCCACCCGGGGGGTTCCAGGGTGCTGAGATGGCTGACGTTTTGCTCCGCTCTCGACGGTCACCGCGCAACGCAAGAACAGGCCAAAAACTGGCCAAAACGGCCCAAAAACGGGCCAAAACTGGCCATTTTTGGCTGCGCGAGCGAGCGGCGAGCGGCGGACAGCGAGCGAAGCGAGAGGCAGCACCGTCCCTGCTATACGAAAGCCCCATCCAGCCCTGTGCCACCCGGGGGGTTCCAGGGTGCTGAGATGGCTGACATTTTGCTCCGCTCACGACGGTCGCCGCGGCACACAAGAACAGCCCAAAAACAGGCCAAAACAGCCCAAAAACGGGCCAAAACTGGCCATTTTTGGCTGCGCGAGCGAGCAGCGAGCGGCGGACAGCGAGCGAAGCGAGAGGCAGCACCGTCCCTGCTATACGAAAGCCCCATCCAGCCCTGTGCCACCCGGGGGGTTCCAGGGTGCTGAGATGGCTGACGTTTTGCTCCGCTCACGACGGTCGCCGCGGCACGCAAGAACAGGCCAAAAACTGGCCAAAACAGCCCAAAAACGGGCCAAAACTGGCCATTTTTTGCTGCGCGAGCGAGCGGAGAGCGGCGAACAGCGAGCGAAGCGCGAGGCAGCACCGTCCCTGCTATACGAAAGCCCCATCCAGCCCTGTGCCACCCGGGGGGTTCCAGGGTGCTGAGATGGCTGACATTTTGCTCCGCTCACGACGGTCACCGCGCCACACAAGAACAGCCCAAAAACAGGCCAAAACAGCCCAAAAACGGGCCAAAACTGGCCATTTTTGGCTGCGCGAGCGAGCGGCGAGCGGCGAACAGCGAGCGAAGCGAGAGGCAGCACCGTCCCTGCTATACGAAAGCCCCATCCAGCCCTGTGCCACCCGGGGGGTTCCAGGGTGCTGAGATGGCTGACGTTTTGCTCCGCTCACGACGGTCACCGCACCACGCAAGAACAGGCCAAAAACTGGCCAAAACAGCCCAAAAACGGGCCAAAACTGGCCATTTTTGGCTGCGCGAGCGAGCGGCGAGCGGCGAACAGCGAGCGAAGCGAGAGGCAGCACCGTCCCTGCTATACGAAAGCCCCATCCAGCCCTGTGCCACCCGGGGGGTTCCAGGGTGCTGAGATGGCTGACGTTTTGCTCCGCTCTCGACGGTCACCGCGCAATGCAAGAACAGGCCAAAAACTGGCCAAAACGGCCCAAAAACGGGCCAAAACTGGCCATTTTTGGCTGCGCGAGCGGCGAGCGGCGGACAGCGAGCGAAGCGAGAGGCAGCACCGTCCCTGCTATACGAAAGCCCCATCCAGCCCTGTGCCACCCGGGGGGTTCCAGGGTGCTGAGATGGCTGACGTTTTGCTCCGCTCTCGACGGTCACCGCGCAATGCAAGAACAGGCCAAAAACTGGCCAAAACGGCCCAAAAACGGGCCAAAACTGGCCATTTTTGGCTGCGCGAGCGAGCGGCGAGCGGCGGACAGCGAGCGAAGCGAGAGGCAGCACCGTCCCTGCTATACGAAAGCCCCATCCAGCCCTGTGCCACCCGGGGGGTTCCAGGGTGCTGAGATGGCTGACGTTTTGCTCCGCTCTCGACGGTCACCGCGCAATGCAAGAACAGGCCAAAAACTGGCCAAAACGGCCCAAAAACGGGCCAAAACTGGCCATTTTTGGCTGCACGAGCGAGCGGCGAGCGGCGGACAGCGAGCGAAGCGAGAGGCAGCACCGTCCCTGCTATACGAAAGCCCCATCCAGCCCTGTGCCACCCGGGGGGTTCCAGGGTGCTGAGATGGCTGACGTTTTGCTCCGCTCTCGACGGTCACCGCGCAATGCAAGAACAGGCCAAAAACTGGCCAAAACGGCCCAAAAACGGGCCAAAACTGGCCATTTTTGGCTGCACGAGCGAGCGGCGAGCGGCGGACAGCGAGCGAAGCGAGAGGCAGCACCGTCCCTGCTATACGAAAGCCCCATCCAGCCCTGTGCCACCCGGGGGGTTCCAGGGTGCTGAGATGGCTGACGTTTTGCTCCGCTCTCGACGGTCACCGCGCAATGCAAGAACAGGCCAAAAACTGGCCAAAACGGCCCAAAAACGGGCCAAAACTGGCCATTTTTGGCTGCACGAGCGAGCGGCGAGCGGCGGACAGCGAGCGAAGCGAGAGGCAGCACCGTCCCTGCTATACGAAAGCCCCATCCAGCCCTGTGCCACCCGGGGGGTTCCAGGGTGCTGAGATGGCTGACGTTTTGCTCCGCTCTCGACGGTCACCGCGCAATGCAAGAACAGGCCAAAAACTGGCCAAAACGGCCCAAAAACGGGCCAAAACTGGCCATTTTTGGCTGCGCGAGCGAGCGGCGAGCGGCGGACAGCGAGCGAAGCGAGAGGCAGCACCGTCCCTGCTATACGAAAGCCCCATCCAGCCCTGTGCCACCCGGGGGGTTCCAGGGTGCTGAGATGGCTGACGTTTTGCTCCGCTCTCGACGGTCACCGCGCAATGCAAGAACAGGCCAAAAACTGGCCAAAACGGCCCAAAAACGGGCCAAAACTGGCCATTTTTGGCTGCACGAGCGAGCGGCGAGCGGCGGACAGCGAGCGAAGCGAGAGGCAGCACCGTCCCTGCTATACGAAAGCCCCATCCAGCCCTGTGCCACCCGGGGGGTTCCAGGGTGCTGAGATGGCTGACGTTTTGCTCCGCTCTCGACGGTCACCGCGCAATGCAAGAACAGGCCAAAAACTGGCCAAAACGGCCCAAAAACGGGCCAAAACTGGCCATTTTTGGCTGCACGAGCGAGCGGCGAGCGGCGGACAGCGAGCGAAGCGAGAGGCAGCACCGTCCCTGCTATACGAAAGCCCCATCCAGCCCTGTGCCACCCGGGGGGGTTCCAGGGTGCTGAGATGGCTGACGTTTTGCTCCGCTCTCGACGGTCACCGCGCAATGCAAGAACAGGCCAAAAACTGGCCAAAACGGCCCAAAAACGGGCCAAAACTGGCCATTTTTGGCTGCACGAGCGAGCGGCGAGCGGCGGACAGCGAGCGAAGCGAGAGGCAGCACCGTCCCTGCTATACGAAAGCCCCATCCAGCCCTGTGCCACCCGGGGGGTTCCAGGGTGCTGAGATGGCTGACGTTTTGCTCCGCTCTCGACGGTCACCGCGCAATGCAAGAACAGGCCAAAAACTGGCCAAAACGGCCCAAAAACGGGCCAAAACTGGCCATTTTTGGCTGCGCGAGCGAGCGGCGAGCGGCGGACAGCGAGCGAAGCGAGAGGCAGCACCGTCCCTGCTATACGAAAGCCCCATCCAGCCCTGTGCCACCCGGGGGGTTCCAGGGTGCTGAGATGGCTGACGTTTTGCTCCGCTCTCGACGGTCACCGCGCAATGCAAGAACAGGCCAAAAACTGGCCAAAACGGCCCAAAAACGGGCCAAAACTGGCCATTTTTGGCTGCACGAGCGAGCGGCGAGCGGCGGACAGCGAGCGAAGCGAGAGGCAGCACCGTCCCTGCTATACGAAAGCCCCATCCAGCCCTGTGCCACCCGGGGGGTTCCAGGGTGCTGAGATGGCTGACGTTTTGCTCCGCTCTCGACGGTCACCGCGCAATGCAAGAACAGGCCAAAAACTGGCCAAAACGGCCCAAAAACGGGCCAAAACTGGCCATTTTTGGCTGCACGAGCGAGCGGCGAGCGGCGGACAGCGAGCGAAGCGAGAGGCAGCACCGTCCCTGCTATACGAAAGCCCCATCC
>NW_027020678.1:17500-25000 GCF_036884655.1 Musa acuminata AAA Group
AAACTGGCCAAAACGGCCCAAAAACGGGCCAAAACTGGCCATTTTTGGCTGCGCGAGCGAGCGGCGAGCGGCGGACAGCGAGCGAAGCGAGAGGCAGCACCGTCCCTGCTATACGAAAGCCCCATCCAGCCCTGTGCCACCCGGGGGGTTCCAGGGTGCTGAGATGGCTGACGTTTTGCTCCGCTCTCGACGGTCACCGCGCAATGCAAGAACAGGCCAAAAACTGGCCAAAACGGCCCAAAAACGGGCCAAAACTGGCCATTTTTGGCTGCACGAGCGAGCGGCGAGCGGCGGACAGCGAGCGAAGCGAGAGGCAGCACCGTCCCTGCTATACGAAAGCCCCATCCAGCCCTGTGCCACCCGGGGGGTTCCAGGGTGCTGAGATGGCTGACGTTTTGCTCCGCTCTCGACGGTCACCGCGCAATGCAAGAACAGGCCAAAAACTGGCCAAAACGGCCCAAAAACGGGCCAAAACTGGCCATTTTTGGCTGCACGAGCGAGCGGCGAGCGGCGGACAGCGAGCGAAGCGAGAGGCAGCACCGTCCCTGCTATACGAAAGCCCCATCCAGCCCTGTGCCACCCGGGGGGGGTTCCAGGGTGCTGAGATGGCTGACGTTTTGCTCCGCTCTCGACGGTCACCGCGCAATGCAAGAACAGGCCAAAAACTGGCCAAAACGGCCCAAAAACGGGCCAAAACTGGCCATTTTTGGCTGCACGAGCGAGCGGCGAGCGGCGGACAGCGAGCGAAGCGAGAGGCAGCACCGTCCCTGCTATACGAAAGCCCCATCCAGCCCTGTGCCACCCGGGGGGTTCCAGGGTGCTGAGATGGCTGACGTTTTGCTCCGCTCTCGACGGTCACCGCGCAATGCAAGAACAGGCCAAAAACTGGCCAAAACGGCCCAAAAACGGGCCAAAACTGGCCATTTTTGGCTGCGCGAGCGAGCGGCGAGCGGCGGACAGCGAGCGAAGCGAGAGGCAGCACCGTCCCTGCTATACGAAAGCCCCATCCAGCCCTGTGCCACCCGGGGGGTTCCAGGGTGCTGAGATGGCTGACGTTTTGCTCCGCTCTCGACGGTCACCGCGCAATGCAAGAACAGGCCAAAAACTGGCCAAAACGGCCCAAAAACGGGCCAAAACTGGCCATTTTTGGCTGCACGAGCGAGCGGCGAGCGGCGGACAGCGAGCGAAGCGAGAGGCAGCACCGTCCCTGCTATACGAAAGCCCCATCCAGCCCTGTGCCACCCGGGGGGTTCCAGGGTGCTGAGATGGCTGACGTTTTGCTCCGCTCTCGACGGTCACCGCGCAATGCAATAACAGGCCAAAAACTGGCCAAAACGGCCCAAAAACGGGCCAAAACTGGCCATTTTTGGCTGCACGAGCGAGCGGCGAGCGGCGGACAGCGAGCGAAGCGAGAGGCAGCACCGTCCCTGCTATACGAAAGCCCCATCCAGCCCTGTGCCACCCGGGGGGTTCCAGGGTGCTGAGATGGCTGACGTTTTGCTCCGCTCTCGACGGTCACCGCGCAATGCAAGAACAGGCCAAAAACTGGCCAAAACGGCCCAAAAACGGGCCAAAACTGGCCATTTTTGGCTGCACGAGCGAGCGGCGAGCGGCGGACAGCGAGCGAAGCGAGAGGCAGCACCGTCCCTGCTATACGAAAGCCCCATCCAGCCCTGTGCCACCCGGGGGGTTCCAGGGTGCTGAGATGGCTGACGTTTTGCTCCGCTCTCGACGGTCACCGCGCAATGCAAGAACAGGCCAAAAACTGGCCAAAACGGCCCAAAAACGGGCCAAAACTGGCCATTTTTGGCTGCACGAGCGAGCGGCGAGCGGCGGACAGCGAGCGAAGCGAGAGGCAGCACCGTCCCTGCTATACGAAAGCCCCATCCAGCCCTGTGCCACCCGGGGGGTTCCAGGGTGCTGAGATGGCTGACGTTTTGCTCCGCTCTCGACGGTCACCGCGCAATGCAAGAACAGGCCAAAAACTGGCCAAAACGGCCCAAAAACGGGCCAAAACTGGCCATTTTTGGCTGCACGAGCGAGCGGCGAGCGGCGGACAGCGAGCGAAGCGAGAGGCAGCACCGTCCCTGCTATACGAAAGCCCCATCCAGCCCTGTGCCACCCGGGGGGTTCCAGGGTGCTGAGATGGCTGACGTTTTGCTCCGCTCTCGACGGTCACCGCGCAATGCAAGAACAGGCCAAAAACTGGCCAAAACGGCCCAAAAACGGGCCAAAACTGGCCATTTTTGGCTGCACGAGCGAGCGGCGAGCGGCGGACAGCGAGCGAAGCGAGAGGCAGCACCGTCCCTGCTATACGAAAGCCCCATCCAGCCCTGTGCCACCCGGGGGGTTCCAGGGTGCTGAGATGGCTGACGTTTTGCTCCGCTCTCGACGGTCACCGCGCAATGCAAGAACAGGCCAAAAACTGGCCAAAACGGCCCAAAAACGGGCCAAAACTGGCCATTTTTGGCTGCACGAGCGAGCGGCGAGCGGCGGACAGCGAGCGAAGCGAGAGGCAGCACCGTCCCTGCTATACGAAAGCCCCATCCAGCCCTGTGCCACCCGGGGGGTTCCAGGGTGCTGAGATGGCTGACGTTTTGCTCCGCTCTCGACGGTCACCGCGCAATGCAAGAACAGGCCAAAAACTGGCCAAAACGGCCCAAAAACGGGCCAAAACTGGCCATTTTTGGCTGCACGAGCGAGCGGCGAGCGGCGGACAGCGAGCGAAGCGAGAGGCAGCACCGTCCCTGCTATACGAAAGCCCCATCCAGCCCTGTGCCACCCTGTAACGGACAAACTTCTAAACAAGATGTTGGATGTAATGCTTATGTCTGTCCGTTGTCTTTTGGCATGTTCATGCCTTGTACAGAATGTAAAGGGGCGGCCGAAGGCTTAATAGTCCCATTTTAGTTGGGTTGGTGGCCTCTTTAGGCTTGTAAATAAAGGTTGTGTCATGTGGACACGTTCGAGAGCTTTTCGGTCTGTAATGGACCATTTTACCCTTTGTTGTGCCACTATTCAGAGCTTGTAAAGTCTGTTTGTAATTTGCATTGTCTATGAAGTGTTTTTCGGACATGTTTGCTTGTGGATCCCGATTGAGGCGTTCTCTTTAACCCGTTCTCTCTTTTGTTGGTCCTAAGGGACAATGGGAGGCTTCGGGGAGGCTGACCTTTGCGGACGGACGCGCGAGGGTGCCGCACGCCTTAGGCAAAACCAGCTAAGGTCGTGACAATATGGTATCAGAGCGGGACAAGCACTCATAGAAACACTTGACATGCAAACGTGGGGGACCTAGCGTGGCTGCGTTGAGGGCAGTCAGCACACGCGCGACCGTTTTTGGGAAAACGGGCATGGAGATGTAGGGAAAAGAGTCGCTCAGAGGAGCGGGCATCTGAGATTGGCATTCAGAGGAATGGCCAACCCTTCGCGCAAGAGGCACCACGAGAACAGGCAAGCTTGGAAGAATTTGGAGCGCACAAAGGTTGGGATGGCTGAGTTTGAGCTACGGCTCAACGTTGACAACTTTACTTGATGGTGCTCAAGGCAAGCGAGGCGCTTGGCAAAGGACGAGACCATGCAAAGTGGAATGAGTTGCTCAGCGACCGAAAGAGTTGTGCAAAGCTCACAGAGGTGAGGGGAATTGCTAACTCGAAGAATTCGGTACTCATGCATGGGCTTGTATGCGGACGATGGATTGTTCGTGGCCATCCCAAGGCGGTCGAGACTCGTCGCCATGGAGCATTGAAACTTTCTCTTCGACATGCGAAGGATACGTCCGGAGGAGGCTGAAGTGTGCAACGAGTTCAGCATGTTGCTAGGCCTTGAGGGGTGCAGCGGTGGCTGTATTGACGTGGAGGCGCAATCTAGCAAGTGCGTTTGCAAGAGGCAGAACAATGCACAGTTTGTTCAGCAGATCGGAGTAGTCCAAGGGGATGGTGGTCTCCGAAACGAAGAGAGATGTTGCTCCAACGGGACAGTTATCCAGGAGGGATAAGTCTCAGCTCTCCAAAGGGAGAATCATGTGAGATGGACTTCACATGTTGAGGAGGAGTACCTCACAAACAACAACTCCACGAAGCTCGATGGACTGAGCAAGCGGCGAGGAGTCGTCGCATGATCTCGCTTGAGAGAATGCATTGGTGGATGCATTGCGAGATCAAGTGGGGGAGCGACCCAAAGCAACTCAAATGGAGGCACACTTGGAGTCGATATGGAGATCGGACTCAAGGGAGGGCTGACCCGTGGAATGGTGGGCGCGAGGGCCACCATCGACTCAATGCAGAAACGAGGAGCGGAGCAACTTGGGTGTAACTTGGCGAAGTACCCAAGCCGCTTGAAGGGAGCCAGCATAGAAGTTGGAACATGGAGCAGAGGCACAGCGCTTTCCCTAGACAGAGGTCAAGGACATGAACTCTTGCAGAGGCAGGAGTAGAATCATGCTGTTCCCTGGGTCCTTCATTCTGACAGAGCGGACTCATCTTGCATGGTGCCAAAGACGAAGGGAGCTTCGGGGCACATGCACCTTATCTCGGAGGAGCATTCGATGGAGGAACTAAGGCGACTCAATTTGCGGAGGCGAAGTTGAGTTCAGAAGGCCTTAGCACGGGGCAAGAGGATGCAGAGGCGGGTACTCTTGAAGAATATGCCACAGTGTTGTCATTTGAGTTGCTATGAAGGAAGCAGTGTGCAGCGGAGATTGTGCTGGTAGGGGCAGAGGCCCAGGATCCAGGCAATGGTGCACAAATTACAGCGAAGTCGGTGGACTTCGGGAGCTACTAGGCGACGGACTGTCCTAGAGCGGTGCTTCATCTAGGTGTGACCCAAGAGTGGGTGGATGAAGGTCGATTGCCAAAGGAGCGAACAAAATCGAAGGTGGAGGAGACCCTGCGATGTATTGGCAGAGGCCACACATGGAGGGTTCACAATTCGAGTTTATTCCACAAGGATCAGAATGCAATGGAGATGTCACCAGGAGGCGACATGGTGCAGCGGATCGTGGTGGAACAGTTCGTGGCAATGCGACACACACGACATTGTCCCGTGAGGGATGAGATCATATGGAGGTATGATCGGGAGCTACTGGGAGCTCCGCTTTGGTGAACAACACGACGGCAAGAAGGGCTATGGATTCAAGGAGTGAAGGCCATGGTACCGCAGAGGCGGGTCTTCCGGGCGTGCACCGAATTTTGCATCGGATGAAAACCTTGGTCATCAGCATATGGGGGCTGGGTTCCACCAAGGGAAAAGTTCGAATGCAAGTACCAGTGAGTCCCATGAGAGGGACTTGATCATGCAGAGGTATGATCGAAGCAGCTGGAGAGTTGGACTGCTCCAGAGCTCATATTCGCTTAAGGGAGCCCGACAAGTCAGAGGACAAGGTCGAGTAAGCGAACGTTGCTACCCAAAATCAAGCATCAGTTAGAATGGAGGTGGACTCAGAGGAGTGCCACGGAGACATCTCTACTGATTGTGAAGGAAAGGGATACAGAGGCGAAGCGACGGATAGTAGGGCCATGGGCATGGCAGCGCCATGGTACCGCAGAGGCGGGACTTCCGTGCAAGTCATTGATCCCTTGCTCTCACGGAGGGAGAGCGCTTGGTCGTGAAAGGGGCCGAGGAGGTGGAGCATGCAGAGGCAATCTCCAAGTACCGAGACAAGGCTGAAGGGCAGAGGCCAAGAAACTTCGTAAGACCGGTGTCAACAAGTTTCTCATCAAGATAGCCGTAAGTGAAGGACTTCGGGTCATGCAAGAGTGCACGACCAAGGAACGAAGCAGGCAGTACGTGGTGCTGTACCTTTGCTACTCAGTGGAGTAGGCGGCAGGGTTGATGGAGAAGACGGTACAATCCCAGAGGCGACCTCATCTATCAGAGAATTACTCCAAGTTGGGGTGAAAACTTCCTGCATTCCAGAAGTTCAATGGCATTGAGAAGGTGAATCACAGTAGCTAACTCAACGCAAGGAGTGCAAACACTTCAAGTGCTTCAGAAGTGTGAGCAAAGAGCAGGCGAAGGCCAGTAACCAGCTCGATGCATGAAGTACAACCTCGAGGAGGCGGGCGAAGTCAAGTAACCTTTGCCTTCTCAACTCTTAAGAGAATGGGCGAAACCGAGTACCCCAGTTCTCTTATCTATCCAGCAGAGGAGCTCTGCACAAGTTCAAAGACCCTTCGAAGATAATTGAAGACAATAGTTGTCAAAATCCTCACCAACGGTGATCAATGCTACTGAGAGTAGATTGTCCGCTTCATTTCCCAACGAAATGCCAATCGAAAGCGGAAGTGATGCGAACCTACTTGGATGTGACAACTAACTGAAAGAAGAGTCAATGAGCAGATTTTGTGGAGGAAGGACCCAAAACTTCAGAAGTTTGCGAGGCGATGCTCGTTAAAGCTCCAACAAGCATCCACCCAGTTCAAGTAGCATGTGGAAATTTTGAGAAACTGGCGCAGTAAGAATGGTCTTTTCCTTCATTTGGTGGATCCGCAGGAATCAACGAGGATCAATACAACTCAGCCAACCCCACACCAGAGTCAGAGTCATTGGCGAGTTGAAGCAGCATGGCGGATCAAAGGTTCGACTACTCAGAAACAGCAGCGGAGAGCAGCTGGGAGCCAGGAGGCGCATTGCAGCTGGAGCGGAAGATTGAAGACTCAGCAAAGGCGAAGAGTTGCAGTGTTCACAAAGGCTTCGACGAGGACGTCGAAGGGATAAGTGGGGGAGAATGTAACGGACAAACTTCTAAACAAGATGTTGGATGTAATGCTTATGTCTGTCCGTTGTCTTTTGGCATGTTCATGCCTTGTACAGAATGTAAAGGGGCGGCCGAAGGCTTAATAGTCCCATTTTAGTTGGGTTGGTGGCCTCTTTAGGCTTGTAAATAAAGGTTGTGTCATGTGGACACGTTCGAGAGCTTTTCGGTCTGTAATGGACCATTTTACCCTTTGTTGTGCCACTATTCAGAGCTTGTAAAGTCTGTTTGTAATTTGCATTGTCTATGAAGTGTTTTTCGGACATGTTTGCTTGTGGATCCCGATTGAGGCGTTCTCTTTAACCCGTTCTCTCTTTTGTTGGTCCTAAGGGACAATGGGAGGCTTCGGGGAGGCTGACCTTTGCGGACGGACGCGCGAGGGTGCCGCACGCCTTAGGCAAAACCAGCTAAGGTCGTGACAACCCGGGGGGTTCCAGGGTGCTGAGATGGCTGACGTTTTGCTCCGCTCTCGACGGTCACCGCGCAATGCAAGAACAGGCCAAAAACTGGCCAAAACGGCCCAAAAACGGGCCAAAACTGGCCATTTTTGGCTGCGCGAGCGAGCGGCGAGCGGCGGACAGCGAGCGAAGCGAGAGGCAGCACCGTCCCTGCTATATACGAAAGCCCCATCCAGCCCTGTGCCACCCGGGGGGTTCCAGGGTGCTGAGATGGCTGACGTTTTGCTCCGCTCACGACGGTCACCGCACCACGCAAGAACGGACCATAAACAGGCCAAAACAGCCCAAAAA
>NW_027020678.1:35000-37500 GCF_036884655.1 Musa acuminata AAA Group
CATTTTTGGCTGCGCGAGCGAGCGGCGAGCGGCGGACAGCGAGCGAAGCGAGAGGCAGCACCGTCCCTGCTATACGAAAGCCCCATCCAGCCCTGTGCCACCCGGGGGGTTCCAGGGTGCTGAGATGGCTGACGTTTTGCTCCGCTCTCGACGGTCACCGCGCAATGCAAGAACAGGCCAAAAACTGGCCAAAACGGCCCAAAAACGGGCCAAAACTGGCCATTTTTGGCTGCACGAGCGAGCGGCGAGCGGCGGACAGCGAGCGAAGCGAGAGGCAGCACCGTCCCTGCTATACGAAAGCCCCATCCAGCCCTGTGCCACCCGGGGGGTTCCAGGGTGCTGAGATGGCTGACGTTTTGCTCCGCTCTCGACGGTCACCGCGCAATGCAAGAACAGGCCAAAAACTGGCCAAAACGGCCCAAAAACGGGCCAAAACTGGCCATTTTTGGCTGCACGAGCGAGCGGCGAGCGGCGGACAGCGAGCGAAGCGAGAGGCAGCACCGTCCCTGCTATACGAAAGCCCCATCCAGCCCTGTGCCACCCGGGGGGTTCCAGGGTGCTGAGATGGCTGACGTTTTGCTCCGCTCTCGACGGTCACCGCGCAATGCAAGAACAGGCCAAAAACTGGCCAAAACGGCCCAAAAACGGGCCAAAACTGGCCATTTTTGGCTGCACGAGCGAGCGGCGAGCGGCGGACAGCGAGCGAAGCGAGAGGCAGCACCGTCCCTGCTATACGAAAGCCCCATCCAGCCCTGTGCCACCCGGGGGGTTCCAGGGTGCTGAGATGGCTGACGTTTTGCTCCGCTCTCGACGGTCACCGCGCAATGCAAGAACAGGCCAAAAACTGGCCAAAACGGCCCAAAAACGGGCCAAAACTGGCCATTTTTGGCTGCGCGAGCGAGCGGCGAGCGGCGGACAGCGAGCGAAGCGAGAGGCAGCACCGTCCCTGCTATACGAAAGCCCCATCCAGCCCTGTGCCACCCGGGGGGTTCCAGGGTGCTGAGATGGCTGACGTTTTGCTCCGCTCTCGACGGTCACCGCGCAATGCAAGAACAGGCCAAAAACTGGCCAAAACGGCCCAAAAACGGGCCAAAACTGGCCATTTTTGGCTGCACGAGCGAGCGGCGAGCGGCGGACAGCGAGCGAAGCGAGAGGCAGCACCGTCCCTGCTATACGAAAGCCCCATCCAGCCCTGTGCCACCCGGGGGGTTCCAGGGTGCTGAGATGGCTGACGTTTTGCTCCGCTCTCGACGGTCACCGCGCAATGCAAGAACAGGCCAAAAACTGGCCAAAACGGCCCAAAAACGGGCCAAAACTGGCCATTTTTGGCTGCACGAGCGAGCGGCGAGCGGCGGACAGCGAGCGAAGCGAGAGGCAGCACCGTCCCTGCTATACGAAAGCCCCATCCAGCCCTGTGCCACCCGGGGGGGGTTCCAGGGTGCTGAGATGGCTGACGTTTTGCTCCGCTCTCGACGGTCACCGCGCAATGCAAGAACAGGCCAAAAACTGGCCAAAACGGCCCAAAAACGGGCCAAAACTGGCCATTTTTGGCTGCACGAGCGAGCGGCGAGCGGCGGACAGCGAGCGAAGCGAGAGGCAGCACCGTCCCTGCTATACGAAAGCCCCATCCAGCCCTGTGCCACCCGGGGGGTTCCAGGGTGCTGAGATGGCTGACGTTTTGCTCCGCTCTCGACGGTCACCGCGCAATGCAAGAACAGGCCAAAAACTGGCCAAAACGGCCCAAAAACGGGCCAAAACTGGCCATTTTTGGCTGCGCGAGCGAGCGGCGAGCGGCGGACAGCGAGCGAAGCGAGAGGCAGCACCGTCCCTGCTATACGAAAGCCCCATCCAGCCCTGTGCCACCCGGGGGGTTCCAGGGTGCTGAGATGGCTGACGTTTTGCTCCGCTCTCGACGGTCACCGCGCAATGCAAGAACAGGCCAAAAACTGGCCAAAACGGCCCAAAAACGGGCCAAAACTGGCCATTTTTGGCTGCACGAGCGAGCGGCGAGCGGCGGACAGCGAGCGAAGCGAGAGGCAGCACCGTCCCTGCTATACGAAAGCCCCATCCAGCCCTGTGCCACCCGGGGGGTTCCAGGGTGCTGAGATGGCTGACGTTTTGCTCCGCTCTCGACGGTCACCGCGCAATGCAAGAACAGGCCAAAAACTGGCCAAAACGGCCCAAAAACGGGCCAAAACTGGCCATTTTTGGCTGCACGAGCGAGCGGCGAGCGGCGGACAGCGAGCGAAGCGAGAGGCAGCACCGTCCCTGCTATACGAAAGCCCCATCCAGCCCTGTGCCACCCGGGGGGTTCCAGGGTGCTGAGATGGCTGACGTTTTGCTCCGCTCTCGACGGTCACCGCGCAATGCAAGAACAGGCCAAAAACTGGCCAAAACGGCCCAAAAACGGGCCAAAACTGGCCATTTTTGGCTGCACGAGCGAGCGGCGAGCGGCGGACAGCGAGCGAAGCGAGAGGCAGCACCGTCCCTGCTATACGAA
>NW_027020678.1:47500-52500 GCF_036884655.1 Musa acuminata AAA Group
CAGCCCTGTGCCACCCGGGGGGTTCCAGGGTGCTGAGATGGCTGACGTTTTGCTCCGCTCTCGACGGTCACCGCGCAACGCAAGAACAGGCCAAAAACTGGCCAAAACGGCCCAAAAACGGGCCAAAACTGGCCATTTTTGGCTGCGCGAGCGAGCGGCGAGCGGCGGACAGCGAGCGAAGCGAGAGGCAGCACCGTCCCTGCTATACGAAAGCCCCATCCAGCCCTGTGCCACCCGGGGGGTTCCAGGGTGCTGAGATGGCTGACATTTTGCTCCGCTCACGACGGTCGCCGCGGCACACAAGAACAGCCCAAAAACAGGCCAAAACAGCCCAAAAACGGGCCAAAACTGGCCATTTTTGGCTGCGCGAGCGAGCAGCGAGCGGCGGACAGCGAGCGAAGCGAGAGGCAGCACCGTCCCTGCTATACGAAAGCCCCATCCAGCCCTGTGCCACCCGGGGGGTTCCAGGGTGCTGAGATGGCTGACGTTTTGCTCCGCTCACGACGGTCGCCGCGGCACGCAAGAACAGGCCAAAAACTGGCCAAAACAGCCCAAAAACGGGCCAAAACTGGCCATTTTTTGCTGCGCGAGCGAGCGGAGAGCGGCGAACAGCGAGCGAAGCGCGAGGCAGCACCGTCCCTGCTATACGAAAGCCCCATCCAGCCCTGTGCCACCCGGGGGGTTCCAGGGTGCTGAGATGGCTGACATTTTGCTCCGCTCACGACGGTCACCGCGCCACACAAGAACAGCCCAAAAACAGGCCAAAACAGCCCAAAAACGGGCCAAAACTGGCCATTTTTGGCTGCGCGAGCGAGCGGCGAGCGGCGAACAGCGAGCGAAGCGAGAGGCAGCACCGTCCCTGCTATACGAAAGCCCCATCCAGCCCTGTGCCACCCGGGGGGTTCCAGGGTGCTGAGATGGCTGACGTTTTGCTCCGCTCACGACGGTCACCGCACCACGCAAGAACAGGCCAAAAACTGGCCAAAACAGCCCAAAAACGGGCCAAAACTGGCCATTTTTGGCTGCGCGAGCGAGCGGCGAGCGGCGAACAGCGAGCGAAGCGAGAGGCAGCACCGTCCCTGCTATACGAAAGCCCCATCCAGCCCTGTGCCACCCGGGGGGTTCCAGGGTGCTGAGATGGCTGACGTTTTGCTCCGCTCTCGACGGTCACCGCGCAATGCAAGAACAGGCCAAAAACTGGCCAAAACGGCCCAAAAACGGGCCAAAACTGGCCATTTTTGGCTGCGCGAGCGGCGAGCGGCGGACAGCGAGCGAAGCGAGAGGCAGCACCGTCCCTGCTATACGAAAGCCCCATCCAGCCCTGTGCCACCCGGGGGGTTCCAGGGTGCTGAGATGGCTGACGTTTTGCTCCGCTCTCGACGGTCACCGCGCAATGCAAGAACAGGCCAAAAACTGGCCAAAACGGCCCAAAAACGGGCCAAAACTGGCCATTTTTGGCTGCGCGAGCGAGCGGCGAGCGGCGGACAGCGAGCGAAGCGAGAGGCAGCACCGTCCCTGCTATACGAAAGCCCCATCCAGCCCTGTGCCACCCGGGGGGTTCCAGGGTGCTGAGATGGCTGACGTTTTGCTCCGCTCTCGACGGTCACCGCGCAATGCAAGAACAGGCCAAAAACTGGCCAAAACGGCCCAAAAACGGGCCAAAACTGGCCATTTTTGGCTGCACGAGCGAGCGGCGAGCGGCGGACAGCGAGCGAAGCGAGAGGCAGCACCGTCCCTGCTATACGAAAGCCCCATCCAGCCCTGTGCCACCCGGGGGGTTCCAGGGTGCTGAGATGGCTGACGTTTTGCTCCGCTCTCGACGGTCACCGCGCAATGCAAGAACAGGCCAAAAACTGGCCAAAACGGCCCAAAAACGGGCCAAAACTGGCCATTTTTGGCTGCACGAGCGAGCGGCGAGCGGCGGACAGCGAGCGAAGCGAGAGGCAGCACCGTCCCTGCTATACGAAAGCCCCATCCAGCCCTGTGCCACCCGGGGGGTTCCAGGGTGCTGAGATGGCTGACGTTTTGCTCCGCTCTCGACGGTCACCGCGCAATGCAAGAACAGGCCAAAAACTGGCCAAAACGGCCCAAAAACGGGCCAAAACTGGCCATTTTTGGCTGCACGAGCGAGCGGCGAGCGGCGGACAGCGAGCGAAGCGAGAGGCAGCACCGTCCCTGCTATACGAAAGCCCCATCCAGCCCTGTGCCACCCGGGGGGTTCCAGGGTGCTGAGATGGCTGACGTTTTGCTCCGCTCTCGACGGTCACCGCGCAATGCAAGAACAGGCCAAAAACTGGCCAAAACGGCCCAAAAACGGGCCAAAACTGGCCATTTTTGGCTGCGCGAGCGAGCGGCGAGCGGCGGACAGCGAGCGAAGCGAGAGGCAGCACCGTCCCTGCTATACGAAAGCCCCATCCAGCCCTGTGCCACCCGGGGGGTTCCAGGGTGCTGAGATGGCTGACGTTTTGCTCCGCTCTCGACGGTCACCGCGCAATGCAAGAACAGGCCAAAAACTGGCCAAAACGGCCCAAAAACGGGCCAAAACTGGCCATTTTTGGCTGCACGAGCGAGCGGCGAGCGGCGGACAGCGAGCGAAGCGAGAGGCAGCACCGTCCCTGCTATACGAAAGCCCCATCCAGCCCTGTGCCACCCGGGGGGTTCCAGGGTGCTGAGATGGCTGACGTTTTGCTCCGCTCTCGACGGTCACCGCGCAATGCAAGAACAGGCCAAAAACTGGCCAAAACGGCCCAAAAACGGGCCAAAACTGGCCATTTTTGGCTGCACGAGCGAGCGGCGAGCGGCGGACAGCGAGCGAAGCGAGAGGCAGCACCGTCCCTGCTATACGAAAGCCCCATCCAGCCCTGTGCCACCCGGGGGGGGTTCCAGGGTGCTGAGATGGCTGACGTTTTGCTCCGCTCTCGACGGTCACCGCGCAATGCAAGAACAGGCCAAAAACTGGCCAAAACGGCCCAAAAACGGGCCAAAACTGGCCATTTTTGGCTGCACGAGCGAGCGGCGAGCGGCGGACAGCGAGCGAAGCGAGAGGCAGCACCGTCCCTGCTATACGAAAGCCCCATCCAGCCCTGTGCCACCCGGGGGGTTCCAGGGTGCTGAGATGGCTGACGTTTTGCTCCGCTCTCGACGGTCACCGCGCAATGCAAGAACAGGCCAAAAACTGGCCAAAACGGCCCAAAAACGGGCCAAAACTGGCCATTTTTGGCTGCGCGAGCGAGCGGCGAGCGGCGGACAGCGAGCGAAGCGAGAGGCAGCACCGTCCCTGCTATACGAAAGCCCCATCCAGCCCTGTGCCACCCGGGGGGTTCCAGGGTGCTGAGATGGCTGACGTTTTGCTCCGCTCTCGACGGTCACCGCGCAATGCAAGAACAGGCCAAAAACTGGCCAAAACGGCCCAAAAACGGGCCAAAACTGGCCATTTTTGGCTGCACGAGCGAGCGGCGAGCGGCGGACAGCGAGCGAAGCGAGAGGCAGCACCGTCCCTGCTATACGAAAGCCCCATCCAGCCCTGTGCCACCCGGGGGGTTCCAGGGTGCTGAGATGGCTGACGTTTTGCTCCGCTCTCGACGGTCACCGCGCAATGCAAGAACAGGCCAAAAACTGGCCAAAACGGCCCAAAAACGGGCCAAAACTGGCCATTTTTGGCTGCACGAGCGAGCGGCGAGCGGCGGACAGCGAGCGAAGCGAGAGGCAGCACCGTCCCTGCTATACGAAAGCCCCATCCAGCCCTGTGCCACCCGGGGGGTTCCAGGGTGCTGAGATGGCTGACGTTTTGCTCCGCTCTCGACGGTCACCGCGCAATGCAAGAACAGGCCAAAAACTGGCCAAAACGGCCCAAAAACGGGCCAAAACTGGCCATTTTTGGCTGCACGAGCGAGCGGCGAGCGGCGGACAGCGAGCGAAGCGAGAGGCAGCACCGTCCCTGCTATACGAAAGCCCCATCCAGCCCTGTGCCACCCGGGGGGTTCCAGGGTGCTGAGATGGCTGACGTTTTGCTCCGCTCTCGACGGTCACCGCGCAATGCAAGAACAGGCCAAAAACTGGCCAAAACGGCCCAAAAACGGGCCAAAACTGGCCATTTTTGGCTGCACGAGCGAGCGGCGAGCGGCGGACAGCGAGCGAAGCGAGAGGCAGCACCGTCCCTGCTATACGAAAGCCCCATCCAGCCCTGTGCCACCCGGGGGGTTCCAGGGTGCTGAGATGGCTGACGTTTTGCTCCGCTCTCGACGGTCACCGCGCAATGCAAGAACAGGCCAAAAACTGGCCAAAACGGCCCAAAAACGGGCCAAAACTGGCCATTTTTGGCTGCACGAGCGAGCGGCGAGCGGCGGACAGCGAGCGAAGCGAGAGGCAGCACCGTCCCTGCTATACGAAAGCCCCATCCAGCCCTGTGCCACCCGGGGGGTTCCAGGGTGCTGAGATGGCTGACGTTTTGCTCCGCTCTCGACGGTCACCGCGCAATGCAAGAACAGGCCAAAAACTGGCCAAAACGGCCCAAAAACGGGCCAAAACTGGCCATTTTTGGCTGCACGAGCGAGCGGCGAGCGGCGGACAGCGAGCGAAGCGAGAGGCAGCACCGTCCCTGCTATACGAAAGCCCCATCCAGCCCTGTGCCACCCGGGGGGTTCCAGGGTGCTGAGATGGCTGACGTTTTGCTCCGCTCTCGACGGTCACCGCGCAATGCAAGAACAGGCCAAAAACTGGCCAAAACGGCCCAAAAACGGGCCAAAACTGGCCATTTTTGGCTGCACGAGCGAGCGGCGAGCGGCGGACAGCGAGCGAAGCGAGAGGCAGCACCGTCCCTGCTATACGAAAGCCCCATCCAGCCCTGTGCCACCCGGGGGGTTCCAGGGTGCTGAGATGGCTGACGTTTTGCTCCGCTCTCGACGGTCACCGCGCAATGCAAGAACAGGCCAAAAACTGGCCAAAACGGCCCAAAAACGGGCCAAAACTGGCCATTTTTGGCTGCACGAGCGAGCGGCGAG
>NW_027020678.1:62500-67500 GCF_036884655.1 Musa acuminata AAA Group
GCGAGCGAAGCGAGAGGCAGCACCGTCCCTGCTATACGAAAGCCCCATCCAGCCCTGTGCCACCCGGGGGGTTCCAGGGTGCTGAGATGGCTGACGTTTTGCTCCGCTCTCGACGGTCACCGCGCAATGCAAGAACAGGCCAAAAACTGGCCAAAACGGCCCAAAAACGGGCCAAAACTGGCCATTTTTGGCTGCGCGAGCGGCGAGCGGCGGACAGCGAGCGAAGCGAGAGGCAGCACCGTCCCTGCTATACGAAAGCCCCATCCAGCCCTGTGCCACCCGGGGGGTTCCAGGGTGCTGAGATGGCTGACGTTTTGCTCCGCTCTCGACGGTCACCGCGCAATGCAAGAACAGGCCAAAAACTGGCCAAAACGGCCCAAAAACGGGCCAAAACTGGCCATTTTTGGCTGCGCGAGCGAGCGGCGAGCGGCGGACAGCGAGCGAAGCGAGAGGCAGCACCGTCCCTGCTATACGAAAGCCCCATCCAGCCCTGTGCCACCCGGGGGGTTCCAGGGTGCTGAGATGGCTGACGTTTTGCTCCGCTCTCGACGGTCACCGCGCAATGCAAGAACAGGCCAAAAACTGGCCAAAACGGCCCAAAAACGGGCCAAAACTGGCCATTTTTGGCTGCACGAGCGAGCGGCGAGCGGCGGACAGCGAGCGAAGCGAGAGGCAGCACCGTCCCTGCTATACGAAAGCCCCATCCAGCCCTGTGCCACCCGGGGGGTTCCAGGGTGCTGAGATGGCTGACGTTTTGCTCCGCTCTCGACGGTCACCGCGCAATGCAAGAACAGGCCAAAAACTGGCCAAAACGGCCCAAAAACGGGCCAAAACTGGCCATTTTTGGCTGCACGAGCGAGCGGCGAGCGGCGGACAGCGAGCGAAGCGAGAGGCAGCACCGTCCCTGCTATACGAAAGCCCCATCCAGCCCTGTGCCACCCGGGGGGTTCCAGGGTGCTGAGATGGCTGACGTTTTGCTCCGCTCTCGACGGTCACCGCGCAATGCAAGAACAGGCCAAAAACTGGCCAAAACGGCCCAAAAACGGGCCAAAACTGGCCATTTTTGGCTGCACGAGCGAGCGGCGAGCGGCGGACAGCGAGCGAAGCGAGAGGCAGCACCGTCCCTGCTATACGAAAGCCCCATCCAGCCCTGTGCCACCCGGGGGGTTCCAGGGTGCTGAGATGGCTGACGTTTTGCTCCGCTCTCGACGGTCACCGCGCAATGCAAGAACAGGCCAAAAACTGGCCAAAACGGCCCAAAAACGGGCCAAAACTGGCCATTTTTGGCTGCGCGAGCGAGCGGCGAGCGGCGGACAGCGAGCGAAGCGAGAGGCAGCACCGTCCCTGCTATACGAAAGCCCCATCCAGCCCTGTGCCACCCGGGGGGTTCCAGGGTGCTGAGATGGCTGACGTTTTGCTCCGCTCTCGACGGTCACCGCGCAATGCAAGAACAGGCCAAAAACTGGCCAAAACGGCCCAAAAACGGGCCAAAACTGGCCATTTTTGGCTGCACGAGCGAGCGGCGAGCGGCGGACAGCGAGCGAAGCGAGAGGCAGCACCGTCCCTGCTATACGAAAGCCCCATCCAGCCCTGTGCCACCCGGGGGGTTCCAGGGTGCTGAGATGGCTGACGTTTTGCTCCGCTCTCGACGGTCACCGCGCAATGCAAGAACAGGCCAAAAACTGGCCAAAACGGCCCAAAAACGGGCCAAAACTGGCCATTTTTGGCTGCACGAGCGAGCGGCGAGCGGCGGACAGCGAGCGAAGCGAGAGGCAGCACCGTCCCTGCTATACGAAAGCCCCATCCAGCCCTGTGCCACCCGGGGGGGGTTCCAGGGTGCTGAGATGGCTGACGTTTTGCTCCGCTCTCGACGGTCACCGCGCAATGCAAGAACAGGCCAAAAACTGGCCAAAACGGCCCAAAAACGGGCCAAAACTGGCCATTTTTGGCTGCACGAGCGAGCGGCGAGCGGCGGACAGCGAGCGAAGCGAGAGGCAGCACCGTCCCTGCTATACGAAAGCCCCATCCAGCCCTGTGCCACCCGGGGGGTTCCAGGGTGCTGAGATGGCTGACGTTTTGCTCCGCTCTCGACGGTCACCGCGCAATGCAAGAACAGGCCAAAAACTGGCCAAAACGGCCCAAAAACGGGCCAAAACTGGCCATTTTTGGCTGCGCGAGCGAGCGGCGAGCGGCGGACAGCGAGCGAAGCGAGAGGCAGCACCGTCCCTGCTATACGAAAGCCCCATCCAGCCCTGTGCCACCCGGGGGGTTCCAGGGTGCTGAGATGGCTGACGTTTTGCTCCGCTCTCGACGGTCACCGCGCAATGCAAGAACAGGCCAAAAACTGGCCAAAACGGCCCAAAAACGGGCCAAAACTGGCCATTTTTGGCTGCACGAGCGAGCGGCGAGCGGCGGACAGCGAGCGAAGCGAGAGGCAGCACCGTCCCTGCTATACGAAAGCCCCATCCAGCCCTGTGCCACCCGGGGGGTTCCAGGGTGCTGAGATGGCTGACGTTTTGCTCCGCTCTCGACGGTCACCGCGCAATGCAAGAACAGGCCAAAAACTGGCCAAAACGGCCCAAAAACGGGCCAAAACTGGCCATTTTTGGCTGCACGAGCGAGCGGCGAGCGGCGGACAGCGAGCGAAGCGAGAGGCAGCACCGTCCCTGCTATACGAAAGCCCCATCCAGCCCTGTGCCACCCGGGGGGTTCCAGGGTGCTGAGATGGCTGACGTTTTGCTCCGCTCTCGACGGTCACCGCGCAATGCAAGAACAGGCCAAAAACTGGCCAAAACGGCCCAAAAACGGGCCAAAACTGGCCATTTTTGGCTGCACGAGCGAGCGGCGAGCGGCGGACAGCGAGCGAAGCGAGAGGCAGCACCGTCCCTGCTATACGAAAGCCCCATCCAGCCCTGTGCCACCCGGGGGGTTCCAGGGTGCTGAGATGGCTGACGTTTTGCTCCGCTCTCGACGGTCACCGCGCAATGCAAGAACAGGCCAAAAACTGGCCAAAACGGCCCAAAAACGGGCCAAAACTGGCCATTTTTGGCTGCACGAGCGAGCGGCGAGCGGCGGACAGCGAGCGAAGCGAGAGGCAGCACCGTCCCTGCTATACGAAAGCCCCATCCAGCCCTGTGCCACCCGGGGGGTTCCAGGGTGCTGAGATGGCTGACGTTTTGCTCCGCTCTCGACGGTCACCGCGCAATGCAAGAACAGGCCAAAAACTGGCCAAAACGGCCCAAAAACGGGCCAAAACTGGCCATTTTTGGCTGCACGAGCGAGCGGCGAGCGGCGGACAGCGAGCGAAGCGAGAGGCAGCACCGTCCCTGCTATACGAAAGCCCCATCCAGCCCTGTGCCACCCGGGGGGTTCCAGGGTGCTGAGATGGCTGACGTTTTGCTCCGCTCTCGACGGTCACCGCGCAATGCAAGAACAGGCCAAAAACTGGCCAAAACGGCCCAAAAACGGGCCAAAACTGGCCATTTTTGGCTGCACGAGCGAGCGGCGAGCGGCGGACAGCGAGCGAAGCGAGAGGCAGCACCGTCCCTGCTATACGAAAGCCCCATCCAGCCCTGTGCCACCCGGGGGGTTCCAGGGTGCTGAGATGGCTGACGTTTTGCTCCGCTCTCGACGGTCACCGCGCAATGCAAGAACAGGCCAAAAACTGGCCAAAACGGCCCAAAAACGGGCCAAAACTGGCCATTTTTGGCTGCACGAGCGAGCGGCGAGCGGCGGACAGCGAGCGAAGCGAGAGGCAGCACCGTCCCTGCTATACGAAAGCCCCATCCAGCCCTGTGCCACCCGGGGGGTTCCAGGGTGCTGAGATGGCTGACGTTTTGCTCCGCTCTCGACGGTCACCGCGCAATGCAAGAACAGGCCAAAAACTGGCCAAAACGGCCCAAAAACGGGCCAAAACTGGCCATTTTTGGCTGCACGAGCGAGCGGCGAGCGGCGGACAGCGAGCGAAGCGAGAGGCAGCACCGTCCCTGCTATACGAAAGCCCCATCCAGCCCTGTGCCACCCGGGGGGTTCCAGGGTGCTGAGATGGCTGACGTTTTGCTCCGCTCTCGACGGTCACCGCGCAATGCAAGAACAGGCCAAAAACTGGCCAAAACGGCCCAAAAACGGGCCAAAACTGGCCATTTTTGGCTGCGCGAGCGAGCGGCGAGCGGCGGACAGCGAGCGAAGCGAGAGGCAGCACCGTCCCTGCTATATACGAAAGCCCCATCCAGCCCTGTGCCACCCGGGGGGTTCCAGGGTGCTGAGATGGCTGACGTTTTGCTCCGCTCACGACGGTCACCGCACCACGCAAGAACGGACCATAAACAGGCCAAAACAGCCCAAAAACGGGCCAAAACTGGTCATTTTTGGCTGCGCGAGCGAGCGGCGAGCGGCGAACAGCGAGCGAAGCGTGAGGCAGCACCGTCCCTGCTATACGAAAGCCCCATCCAGCCCTGTGCCACCCGGGGGGTTCCAGGGTGCTGAGATGGCTGACGTTTTGCTCCGCTCACGACGGTCACCGCGCCATGCAAGAACGGACCAAAAACAGGCCAAAACAGCCCAAAAACGGGCCAAAACTGGCCATTTTTGGCTGAGCGAGCGAGCGGTGAGCGGCGAACAGCGAGCGAAGCGAGAGGCAGCACCGTCCCTGCTATACGAAAGCCCCATCCAGCCCTGTGCCACCCGGGGGGTTCCAGGGTGCTGAGATGGCTGACGTTTTGCTCCGCTCACGACGGTCGCCGTGCCACGCAAGAACGGACCAAAAACAGGCCAAAACAGCCCAAAAACGGGCCAAAACTGGCCATTTTAGGTTGCGCGAGCGAGCGGCGAGCGGCGAACAGCGAGCGAAGCGTGAGGCAGCACCGTCCCTGCTATACGAAAGCCCCATCCAGCCCTGTGCCACCCGGGGGGTTCCAAGGTGCTGAGATGGCTGACGTTTTGCTCCGCTCACGACGGTCACCGCGCCACGCCAGAACAGACCAAAAACAGGCCAAAACAGC
>NW_027020678.1:77500-80484 GCF_036884655.1 Musa acuminata AAA Group
AACTGGCCATTTTTGGCTGCACGAGCGAGCGGCGAGCGGCGGACAGCGAGCGAAGCGAGAGGCAGCACCGTCCCTGCTATACGAAAGCCCCATCCAGCCCTGTGCCACCCGGGGGGTTCCAGGGTGCTGAGATGGCTGACGTTTTGCTCCGCTCTCGACGGTCACCGCGCAATGCAAGAACAGGCCAAAAACTGGCCAAAACGGCCCAAAAACGGGCCAAAACTGGCCATTTTTGGCTGCGCGAGCGAGCGGCGAGCGGCGGACAGCGAGCGAAGCGAGAGGCAGCACCGTCCCTGCTATACGAAAGCCCCATCCAGCCCTGTGCCACCCGGGGGGTTCCAGGGTGCTGAGATGGCTGACGTTTTGCTCCGCTCTCGACGGTCACCGCGCAATGCAAGAACAGGCCAAAAACTGGCCAAAACGGCCCAAAAACGGGCCAAAACTGGCCATTTTTGGCTGCACGAGCGAGCGGCGAGCGGCGGACAGCGAGCGAAGCGAGAGGCAGCACCGTCCCTGCTATACGAAAGCCCCATCCAGCCCTGTGCCACCCGGGGGGTTCCAGGGTGCTGAGATGGCTGACGTTTTGCTCCGCTCTCGACGGTCACCGCGCAATGCAAGAACAGGCCAAAAACTGGCCAAAACGGCCCAAAAACGGGCCAAAACTGGCCATTTTTGGCTGCACGAGCGAGCGGCGAGCGGCGGACAGCGAGCGAAGCGAGAGGCAGCACCGTCCCTGCTATACGAAAGCCCCATCCAGCCCTGTGCCACCCGGGGGGGTTCCAGGGTGCTGAGATGGCTGACGTTTTGCTCCGCTCTCGACGGTCACCGCGCAATGCAAGAACAGGCCAAAAACTGGCCAAAACGGCCCAAAAACGGGCCAAAACTGGCCATTTTTGGCTGCACGAGCGAGCGGCGAGCGGCGGACAGCGAGCGAAGCGAGAGGCAGCACCGTCCCTGCTATACGAAAGCCCCATCCAGCCCTGTGCCACCCGGGGGGTTCCAGGGTGCTGAGATGGCTGACGTTTTGCTCCGCTCTCGACGGTCACCGCGCAATGCAAGAACAGGCCAAAAACTGGCCAAAACGGCCCAAAAACGGGCCAAAACTGGCCATTTTTGGCTGCGCGAGCGAGCGGCGAGCGGCGGACAGCGAGCGAAGCGAGAGGCAGCACCGTCCCTGCTATACGAAAGCCCCATCCAGCCCTGTGCCACCCGGGGGGTTCCAGGGTGCTGAGATGGCTGACGTTTTGCTCCGCTCTCGACGGTCACCGCGCAATGCAAGAACAGGCCAAAAACTGGCCAAAACGGCCCAAAAACGGGCCAAAACTGGCCATTTTTGGCTGCACGAGCGAGCGGCGAGCGGCGGACAGCGAGCGAAGCGAGAGGCAGCACCGTCCCTGCTATACGAAAGCCCCATCCAGCCCTGTGCCACCCGGGGGGTTCCAGGGTGCTGAGATGGCTGACGTTTTGCTCCGCTCTCGACGGTCACCGCGCAATGCAAGAACAGGCCAAAAACTGGCCAAAACGGCCCAAAAACGGGCCAAAACTGGCCATTTTTGGCTGCACGAGCGAGCGGCGAGCGGCGGACAGCGAGCGAAGCGAGAGGCAGCACCGTCCCTGCTATACGAAAGCCCCATCCAGCCCTGTGCCACCCGGGGGGTTCCAGGGTGCTGAGATGGCTGACGTTTTGCTCCGCTCTCGACGGTCACCGCGCAATGCAAGAACAGGCCAAAAACTGGCCAAAACGGCCCAAAAACGGGCCAAAACTGGCCATTTTTGGCTGCACGAGCGAGCGGCGAGCGGCGGACAGCGAGCGAAGCGAGAGGCAGCACCGTCCCTGCTATACGAAAGCCCCATCCAGCCCTGTGCCACCCGGGGGGTTCCAGGGTGCTGAGATGGCTGACGTTTTGCTCCGCTCTCGACGGTCACCGCGCAATGCAAGAACAGGCCAAAAACTGGCCAAAACGGCCCAAAAACGGGCCAAAACTGGCCATTTTTGGCTGCACGAGCGAGCGGCGAGCGGCGGACAGCGAGCGAAGCGAGAGGCAGCACCGTCCCTGCTATACGAAAGCCCCATCCAGCCCTGTGCCACCCGGGGGGTTCCAGGGTGCTGAGATGGCTGACGTTTTGCTCCGCTCTCGACGGTCACCGCGCAATGCAAGAACAGGCCAAAAACTGGCCAAAACGGCCCAAAAACGGGCCAAAACTGGCCATTTTTGGCTGCACGAGCGAGCGGCGAGCGGCGGACAGCGAGCGAAGCGAGAGGCAGCACCGTCCCTGCTATACGAAAGCCCCATCCAGCCCTGTGCCACCCGGGGGGTTCCAGGGTGCTGAGATGGCTGACGTTTTGCTCCGCTCTCGACGGTCACCGCGCAATGCAAGAACAGGCCAAAAACTGGCCAAAACGGCCCCAAAAACGGGCCAAAACTGGCCATTTTTGGCTGCACGAGCGAGCGGCGAGCGGCGGACAGCGAGCGAAGCGAGAGGCAGCACCGTCCCTGCTATACGAAAGCCCCATCCAGCCCTGTGCCACCCGGGGGGTTCCAGGGTGCTGAGATGGCTGACGTTTTGCTCCGCTCTCGACCGGTCACCGCGCAATGCAAGAACAGTCCAAAAACTGGCCAAAACGGCCCAAAAACGGGCCAAAACTGGCCATTTTTGGCTGCACGAGCGAGCGGCGAGCGGCGGACAGCGAGCGAAGCGAGAGGCAGCACCGTCCCTGCTATACGAAAGCCCCATCCAGCCCTGTGCCACCCGGGGGGTTCCAGGGTGCTGAGATGGCTGACGTTTTGCTCCGCTCTCGACGGTCACGCGCAATGCAAGAACAGGCCAAAAACTGTCCAAAACGGCCCAAAAACGGGCCAAAACTGGCCATTTTTGGCTGCACGAGCGAGCGGCGAGCGGCGGACAGCGAGCGAAGCGAGAGGCAGCACCGTCCCCTGCTATACGAAAGCCCCATCCAGCCCTGTGCCACCCGGGCGGGTTCC
>NW_027020680.1:15000-17500 GCF_036884655.1 Musa acuminata AAA Group
GTGCTGAGATGGCTGACATTTTGCTCCGCTCACGACGGTCACCGCGCCACACAAGAACAGCCCAAAAACAGGCCAAAACAGCCCAAAAACGGGCCAAAACTGGCCATTTTTGGCTGCGCGAGCGAGCGGCGAGCGGCGAACAGCGAGCGAAGCGAGAGGCAGCACCGTCCCTGCTATACGAAAGCCCCATCCAGCCCTGTGCCACCCGGGGGGTTCCAGGGTGCTGAGATGGCTGACGTTTTGCTCCGCTCACGACGGTCACCGCACCACGCAAGAACAGGCCAAAAACTGGCCAAAACAGCCCAAAAACGGGCCAAAACTGGCCATTTTTGGCTGCGCGAGCGAGCGGCGAGCGGCGAACAGCGAGCGAAGCGAGAGGCAGCACCGTCCCTGCTATACGAAAGCCCCATCCAGCCCTGTGCCACCCGGGGGGTTCCAGGGTGCTGAGATGGCTGACGTTTTGCTCCGCTCTCGACGGTCACCGCGCAATGCAAGAACAGGCCAAAAACTGGCCAAAACGGCCCAAAAACGGGCCAAAACTGGCCATTTTTGGCTGCGCGAGCGGCGAGCGGCGGACAGCGAGCGAAGCGAGAGGCAGCACCGTCCCTGCTATACGAAAGCCCCATCCAGCCCTGTGCCACCCGGGGGGTTCCAGGGTGCTGAGATGGCTGACGTTTTGCTCCGCTCTCGACGGTCACCGCGCAATGCAAGAACAGGCCAAAAACTGGCCAAAACGGCCCAAAAACGGGCCAAAACTGGCCATTTTTGGCTGCGCGAGCGAGCGGCGAGCGGCGGACAGCGAGCGAAGCGAGAGGCAGCACCGTCCCTGCTATACGAAAGCCCCATCCAGCCCTGTGCCACCCGGGGGGTTCCAGGGTGCTGAGATGGCTGACGTTTTGCTCCGCTCTCGACGGTCACCGCGCAATGCAAGAACAGGCCAAAAACTGGCCAAAACGGCCCAAAAACGGGCCAAAACTGGCCATTTTTGGCTGCACGAGCGAGCGGCGAGCGGCGGACAGCGAGCGAAGCGAGAGGCAGCACCGTCCCTGCTATACGAAAGCCCCATTCAGCCCTGTGCCACCCGGGGGGTTCCAGGGTGCTGAGATGGCTGACGTTTTGCTCCGCTCTCGACGGTCACCGCGCAATGCAAGAACAGGCCAAAAACTGGCCAAAACGGCCCAAAAACGGGCCAAAACTGGCCATTTTTGGCTGCACGAGCGAGCGGCGAGCGGCGGACAGCGAGCGAAGCGAGAGGCAGCACCGTCCCTGCTATACGAAAGCCCCATCCAGCCCTGTGCCACCCGGGGGGTTCCAGGGTGCTGAGATGGCTGACGTTTTGCTCCGCTCTCGACGGTCACCGCGCAATGCAAGAACAGGCCAAAAACTGGCCAAAACGGCCCAAAAACGGGCCAAAACTGGCCATTTTTGGCTGCACGAGCGAGCGGCGAGCGGCGGACAGCGAGCGAAGCGAGAGGCAGCACCGTCCCTGCTATACGAAAGCCCCATCCAGCCCTGTGCCACCCGGGGGGTTCCAGGGTGCTGAGATGGCTGACGTTTTGCTCCGCTCTCGACGGTCACCGCGCAATGCAAGAACAGGCCAAAAACTGGCCAAAACGGCCCAAAAACGGGCCAAAACTGGCCATTTTTGGCTGCACGAGCGAGCGGCGAGCGGCGGACAGCGAGCGAAGCGAGAGGCAGCACCGTCCCTGCTATACGAAAGCCCCATCCAGCCCTGTGCCACCCGGGGGGTTCCAGGGTGCTGAGATGGCTGACGTTTTGCTCCGCTCTCGACGGTCACCGCGCAATGCAAGAACAGGCCAAAAACTGGCCAAAACGGCCCAAAAACGGGCCAAAACTGGCCATTTTTGGCTGCGCGAGCGAGCGGCGAGCGGCGGACAGCGAGCGAAGCGAGAGGCAGCACCGTCCCTGCTATATACGAAAGCCCCATCCAGCCCTGTGCCACCCGGGGGGTTCCAGGGTGCTGAGATGGCTGACGTTTTGCTCCGCTCACGACGGTCACCGCACCACGCAAGAACGGACCATAAACAGGCCAAAACAGCCCAAAAACGGGCCAAAACTGGTCATTTTTGGCTGCGCGAGCGAGCGGCGAGCGGCGAACAGCGAGCGAAGCGTGAGGCAGCACCGTCCCTGCTATACGAAAGCCCCATCCAGCCCTGTGCCACCCGGGGGGTTCCAGGGTGCTGAGATGGCTGACGTTTTGCTCCGCTCACGACGGTCACCGCGCCATGCAAGAACGGACCAAAAACAGGCCAAAACAGCCCAAAAACGGGCCAAAACTGGCCATTTTTGGCTGAGCGAGCGAGCGGTGAGCGGCGAACAGCGAGCGAAGCGAGAGGCAGCACCGTCCCTGCTATACGAAAGCCCCATCCAGCCCTGTGCCACCCGGGGGGTTCCAGGGTGCTGAGATGGCTGACGTTTTGCTCCGCTCACGACGGTCGCCGTGCCACGCAAGAACGGACCAAAAACAGGCCAAAACAGC
>NW_027020681.1:0-2500 GCF_036884655.1 Musa acuminata AAA Group
AGATCGAGAAGCTCGACGAGAAAAAATTGGAGGCGAACTTTTGTTATATATATGGTGATCCTCCTCCTCTGGTATCCTAATTTTCTCTCTAACTTCCTATTTGTGAAATAGAGAGGAAAAGTGAGTTATATAACTCTTCCTCCATTAGTTGATACTTCAAGGAAGTTACCTGGAATGAAAGAACAAAAATTTATTCATGAAGGTTTAATTACTGAATCACTTCCCAACGGTATGTTTCGGGTCCGCCTAGATAATAAAGATGTAATTCTAGGTTATGTTTCGGGAAGGATCCGGCGCAGTTTTATACGGATACTACCTGGGGATAGAGTCAAAATTGAAGTAAGTTGTTATGATTCAACCAGGGGACGTATAATTTATAGACTTCGCAACAAAGATTCGAATGATTAGGTGATTTTTAAAGCATTCCTTTCATGACGATACAATTCGAAGTTAAAAAAAAAAATTCAAGAGACTTATTTTCTTCCAAGGAATAGATTAAAAATTAAGGTAAGGAATAAGAAATATGAAAATAAGGGCTTCCGTTCGTAAAATTTGTGAAAAATGTCGACTGATCCGTAGGCGCGGACGAATTATAGTGATTTGTTCCAATCCGAGACATAAACAGAGACAGGGATAATCTTTCTAAAAAAGAACTTTCTAAAGAAAAGACAAAAATAAAGGATTTCTTTTAATATGAAATGGATATTTCCGTATCTTTTCTTTCCGTATATTTCTGACTTATATTTATAAGATGATAAAATATGACAAAAGCTATACCAAGAATCGGTTCACGTAGGAATGGGCGTATTGGTTCACGTAAGAATGGACGTAGAATACCAAAAGGAATTATTCACGTTCAAGCAAGTTTCAACAATACCATTGTAACTGTTACAGATGTACGAGGTCGGGTGGTTTCCTGGGCCTCCGCTGGTACTTCCGGATTCAAAGGGACAAGAAGAGGGACACCCTATGCTGCTCAAGCGGCGGCATTAAATGCTATTCGTACAGTAGTTAATCAGGGTATGCAACGAGCAGAAGTTATGATAAAAGGTCCTGGTCTCGGAAGAGATGCAGCATTACGAGCCATTCGTAGAAGTGGTATACTATTAAGTTTCGTACGTGATGTAACACCTATGCCACATAATGGATGTCGACCCCCTAAAAAAAGACGTGTGTAGAAATAAGAAAAAAACGGATTTCAAGAGAAATAAATAATTCAATGATCTGATCAAATAATAGTATTAGTATAGTATGGTTCGAGAGGAAGTAGCAGGATCCACTCGAACACTACAGTGGAGGTGTGTTGAATCGAGAGTAGACAGTAAACGTCTTTATTATGGTCGTTTCGTTCTGTCCCCGCTTATGAAAGGTCAAGCCGATACTATAGGTATTGCCATGCGAAGGGCTTTACTTGGAGAAATAGAAGGAACATGTATCACACGTGCAAACTCTGAGAAAGTGCCGCATGAATATTCTACGATAATAGGTATTGAAGAATCGGTACATGAAATTTTACTAAATTTGAAAGAAATTGTATTGAGAAGTAATATATATGGAGTTAGAGACGCATCCATTTGCGCCAGGGGCCCTAAATACGTAACCGCTCAAGATATCATCTCACCACCTTCCGTGGAAATAGTTGACACAACACAACATATAGCTAACCTGACGGAACCAATTGATTTGTGTATTGGATTACAAATCAGGCGAGATCGTGGATATCGTACGAAACCAACAACTAACTCTCAAAATGGAAGTTATCCTATAGATGCTGTATCTATGCCTGTTCGAAATGCGAATCATAGTATTCATTCTTATGGGAATGGGAATGAAAAACAAGAGATACTTTTTCTAGAAATATGGACGAATGGAAGTTTAACTCCTAAGGAAGCACTTTATGAAGCTTCTCGTAATTTAATTGATTTATTTATTCCTTTTCTACATGCGGAGGAAGAGGACATTAATTTCAAAGAAAATAAAAACAGGTTTACTCTACCCATTTTTACCTTTCAAGATAGATTAACTAATCTAAAGAAAAACAAAAAAGAAATTCCATTGAAATGTATTTTTATTGACCAATCAGAATTACCTTCCAGGACCTATAATTGTCTCAAAAGGTCCAATATACACACATTATTGGACCTTTTGAATAAGAGTCAAGAAGATCTTATGAGAATTGAATATTTTCGCATAGAAGATGTAAAAGAGATATCGGACACTCTACAAAAGCATTTCGCAATTGATTTACCTAAGAATCAATTTTTATTTTAAATCCATGATAATTATTTCATCTTCTTTTTCTAATAAAAATAGAAAGAAAAATTTATAAAGAAAAAGAAGAAAATTTGTTTTTAATCTTTTTGGCACAATCCGTATTTTCGTGGAATGATCATAATCAAATTAATGTATCTAAGAATAGTGACTTTGAAGTCACTATTCTTAGATACATTAATCATGGTATTTCACGGTTGAATCAATTTAAAAAAGACCTAAAGTTAGC
>NW_027020681.1:5000-27911 GCF_036884655.1 Musa acuminata AAA Group
ACCCTTTGATGATCACTTATTCGATGAATGTAATGACTCAACAAAATCTAGAAAAAGAGTTGTCCTTCGGTCAAGAAAAAAATAAGTCCGAAGGAAGAAAAATCGTTTGATTTAGGAAATATCTATTTGAAAATTTCTGAGTCCGGTTGCGAGGTCTGAATAGTAGGTATGAATCATAGTTTTAATATTTCTTTTATTAATCTATTCTATATTCTATATATATTCCGTGCTCCAGATACTAGAATAACTATCCGACGAAATAGAATCATCTCGATAGAGATAACAGGACCATTCTCTGTATTATCAATAGGATCAATTATAACAAGTCACACACTCATATTCCGGAGATACCGAAACAAATAAATTCCACGGTCGAACTACCAGAATGGTCTAGAAATCCGAGTTTTAAGTAAAGTAATTTTTTTGATTGAAAACTAGGACTTCAAAGTTCTTATAAACTTAACTCATTGTAATTCCATCCAGTAAAACGGAAGAATTATAAATTTCCAAAATAATAGATAGGAATACCGTAAATAGGGCCATTGCGACTCCCATTAATGGTGTAGTCCCCCAGCCCGGAGCTACTTTACCATATTCCGAATTCAATGGTTTCAATAAATTCCCTACAGTAGTTTGTCTTGGCCCAGATCTAGAACTATCCTCAACGGTTTGTGTAGCCATAAATCCTATTTAATCATTGGTTGAGATCTGTTGACTTTGTATACCATTCCGTTGTAGTTGTAAATAAACGATCTTATCGTAGATCCATTGTGATCTTGAAATTGTCTAAAAATGGAAACAGCAACCCTAGTCGCCATCTTCATATCTGGTTTACTTGTAAGCTTTACTGGGTACGCCTTATATACCGCTTTTGGGCAACCCTCACAACAACTAAGAGATCCATTCGAAGAACACGGGGACTAGTTGAAGTAATGAGCCTCCCATATGGGGAGACTCATTACTTCAACTGAGATAATGAAAAATTATTTCATTTTTTAGTTGGAACCTTAGGCGGTTCTCGAAAAAAGATAGCGAAAAAAATTATCCCTAAAGTCGAGACTAAAAGGAATGTATAAACCAATGCTTCCATAGATTCGATCGTGGTTTACAATTATAGCTTCCACACCTATTCATTTGGCATCATTTACCATATAAAGAAAAGGAAAGAGTCAAAGAAAAGATGGTGATTCAAGTCAAGATTTCTTCAGTACCCTAACCCTATGTCAAATCAAAAAAAGAGGCGAAAGATACCAGAGCAATGTTGTATCAGACTACTTGTCTCTTTGTAGTTGGATCCCCAAGTTTTTGGAATGCTCCAAATTCCACTTGAGCATCCAAATCTGGATCAATGCCAGCAAAAACATCTCTGAACAAGGTTCTAGCGCCATGCCAAATGTGTCCGAAAAAGAAGAGCAAAGCAAACGTAGCATGGCCAAAAGTGAACCAACCCCTTGGACTGCTACGAAAAACGCCATCAGATTTCAAAGTAGCCCGATCTAATTCAAAAATTTCACCTAATTGGGCACGTCTAGCATATTTTTTTACAGTCGCAGGATCACTATAACTGACTCCATTGAGTTCGCCACCATAGAACTCAACAGTTACACCTACTTGTTCAACACTATACTTTGATTCTGCCCTTCTAAAAGGAACATCGGCTCTAACAATTCCGTCTCCATCTACCAAAACTACCGGAAATGTTTCAAAAAAGGTAGGCATACGACGTACAAAAAGCTCGCGCCCTTCTTTATCTCTAAAGACGGGGTGTCCTAACCACCCAACAGCTATTCCATCCCCGTTGTCCATTGACCCTGCTCTGAATAATCCCCCTTTTGCTGGATTATTACCAATGTAATCATAAAAAGCTAATTTTTCGGGAATTTTAGACCAAGCTTCCGATAAACTCAGATTTTGGGCTAGTCCGGCGCTAACTCTTCGATATATTTCTTGCTGAAAGTATCCCTGATCCCACTGATAACGAGTGGGACCAAATAATTCGATTGGGGTAGTTGCTGAACCATACCACATAGTTCCAGCAACAACGAAAGCTGCAAAAAAAACAGCAGCGATACTACTGGAAAGTACAGTTTCAATATTGCCCATACGTAATCCTTTGTATAGACGTTGAGGCGGACGGACACTAAGATGGAATAAGCCTGCTAATATGCCCAATGTACCCGCTGCAATATGATGAGAGGCTATTCCTCCGGGAACAAAAGGATCAAAGCCTTCTGCGCCCCACGCTGGACTTACGGGTTGTACTTTTCCAGTTAGTCCATAAGGATCGGACACCCATATTCCAGGACCATACAAACCTGTTACATGAAATGCGCCAAAGCCAAAGCAAGCCAACCCTGAGAGAAATAAATGAATTCCAAAGATCTTAGGCAAATCCAAAGATGGTTTGCCCGTACGTTCATCACAGAATATTTCTAGGTCCCAATACACCCAATGCCAGATAGCTGCCAAGAAGCACAAGCCAGAAAACACAATATGTGCCCCTGCCACACCTTCATAACTCCAAATACCGGGATTCGTTACAGTTCCTCCTGAAATACTCCAACCACCCCACGAATTGGTTATTCCTAAACGAGTCATGAAGGGTATAACGAACATACCTTGTCTCCACATTGGATCAAGAGCGGGGTCAGAGGGATCAAAAACCGCTAATTCGTATAAAGCCATCGAACCGGCCCAACCAGCAACTAGGGCTGTATGCATTATATGGACAGAAAGCAATCGACCGGGATCATTCAATACGACAGTATGAACACGATACCAAGGCAAACCCATGGAAATACCCCTTTATCAAAGAAAAATAGACACTATGTCACTTTATTTTATCGCATTGGAAAAGACTATACTATGTATCTAACCTTTTCAGTAGATTCCGTATGAGAAAGGGTTAATTTTTATTCCGTTCCATTGAAAATAATGGAACAATTCTGTTCGTAAGAACAAAGAGAAGCAGATCTATTCTATACCCGATAAGTACCAATACGCAATGGGAGGATTAGTTCTACTTTCGGGAAACGAATGCATAGATACTTGTTTATTACTCCAACGATTGATCCGTTAGTTAAAATTTTTCTTTATTCATTCTGTCTTACTCTATAAAATAAACCTTCCAATTTATGTATAAAAATCTATGTATAAAATACAATAAACAGAAAAAGGGATGAAGACGATAAAGCCATTGTTATGTTTCCACATTAAAGTGAAGTATAGTACTCAATTTTTTCTTTAATTTAATGCCCGTTGGTGTTCCAAAAGTACCTTTTCGGAGTCCTGGAGAGGAAGATGCAGTTTGGGTTGACTTATAGTGCGACTTGTCAGACATATTGGGTTATATGGAATTTACCCGTTCTCTCCCTCGATCGAAATATCCTCTGTTTCGCCTAAGAAATATTGTATTGAGTGAACCATCAATCATTCGGAGCGTGAAGTGCAATTAGATCAATTTATTTATTTTGAGGATCAATTAGGAGAATTTATGGTTGACTTGGAAAAATAAAAATAAAATAAAGTAATAAAGTATCCAGATAAAATAAAGTAATAAAGTATCCAGGCTCCGTTCAGAAAATACCAAATTGGTAATCCATGTAATGTATGATTACCGCTTGTATCATAAACGATTCTTATCCTTATTATAGGAGTGATTTCAAACGTCCAACCAATAACCAACGGAATAGTATGATGAGTACATCGAATGATTGGGGAAAGGCATGAAACGAATTGAAAAAAAAAAGTCGTAACAAAAAGAAGTGGTACTGAGACCATTTGCCCTATATGTGCAAATGGAATTCGGACAGATCTTTTCCCGGAGTAGAACATGAACCTAAAAGAATTGAAAAGGCCCATTCAGAAACAAGAAAATTACATCGTGATTTGAATGTCGATGAAACAATACATCAATGAGAGAGATTTGTTCAATTTCAATAAGTTCAGTAAATTCTTTTTTTATAGGTAAGGAAGCCAAAACTCATCTCATGTCTTTTTAAAAATGGAAGCTTTATTAGAAAAACAAAAACCTATTACAGAAAAAAAAAAAAAAAAAATAGAACTGGAATCGACACATTGATTCTTTTTTCGCAATTTTTTTGAACCGTATGCATCCAAAGGTGCACGTACAGTTCCTAAAGGAACCAATTTTGTCCTAATCAACCGACTTCATCGAGAAAGATTACTTTTTTTAGGTCAAGAGGTTAATAGCGAGATCTCAAATCAAATTGTTGGTCTCATGGTATATCTCAGTATAGAAGATAATACTAGGGATCTTTTTTTGTTTATAAACTCTCCCGGCGGATGGGTAGTATCAGGAATAGCTATTTATGATACTATGCAATTTGTGCCACCCGATGTGCATACAATATGCATGGGGTTAGCCGCTTCTATGGGATCTTTCATTCTGATCGGAGGAGAAATTACCAAACGTCTAGCATTCCCTCACGCTTGGCGCCAATGAGTTTTTATTTGAAAAAAAAAAGAAAGACTATGCCTTCGCCATATTGAATATGAATAATAAGTAATAATAGCATGGCACTTCGAGTTCGATATGAACAAACCATTATTGTTTTTTCATAACATGAGATTTTGTATCGAGATAGTAGTATGAAACAAAGGTTATTTCCGATTTGTTGATTTTATGTGTCGGGGGTACATTTCAGCGTCACAAACCATTTTTCTTCCACACCAGAAGTTTCTTTCTGATATTTATGTTATGGAAGAGTACGAAAATGAAAAAAAAAAAGATCAGTTTTCCTTATTTGATCGTATCAGAAAGGCACTTTGGGATTGCTAAATCACAGACGAGATAAATATATAAAGCAACAGAACCATCATAGTATTTTTGACTCCTACGAAAGGAAGGGTGGTAAATGGATCATTCAACGATCTGAATCAGATGGATTCTCTTTCTTTCTTAGATAGAATAGAAGAGAAGAAAAAAGTAAATTCCATTGCGGAGCCGTATGCAACGCACAGAAGATGCCTGTACGGTTGTTCAATTTCTTCTTGTTATTTTTTTTTTATCCCTTACATTAGCCCAATCATACGAGATAGAGGAACCGTTCATGATGTTATATCAATATCAATATATTTAGGGTCATGATTCATCAACCTGCTAGTTCTTTTTATGAATCACGAACAGGGGAATTTGTCCTGGAAATGGAAGAACTACTGAAACTTCGTGAAACCCTCACAAAGGTTTATGTACAAAGAACGGGCAAGCCTTTATGGGTTGTATCCGAAGACATGGAAAGGGATGTTTTTATGTCAGCAACAGAAGCCCAAGCTCATGGCATTGTTGATCTCGTAGCGGTCGAAAATGAAAATACCGGGGATTTCGTGTAAATCCATTTCAAACCATAATTCGAATTTTCTGTGATTTGGTATTGAATAGAAAAAATTCATAATCATCAATCCAATCATCAGGTTAAGATCGATCTAAACCAACCCATTCCATTCTAATTCTATATATACATATATATATATACGACATGCCAACTATTAAACAACTTATTAGAAACGCAAGACAGCCGATAAGAAATGTTACGAAATCTCCCGCTCTTAGAGGATGTCCTCAGCGTCGAGGAACATGTACTAGGGTGTATGTGCGACTCGTTCAGATCATGAGTTCGAACAAATGAGACAATTTTTCCAGTGTCAATGACCGGTACCAATGAATAGGGTAAATGGAAAAGATCTATCATATACCTATATTGTGTATGGAATTTATGGTTTCCATTGGTGCAAATCCAATCACCTAGATTTGAGATGAAAAGCAATTCCCCATTGGTAGCAAATAGTTATCCATTAAGCGGAGGAAATAGTATTATAAGAAGCAAAAAGATTATGCGCCTATTGTTAAAAGAGCGGACTAAGAGGGTCAGCTACCTAGCCAACTTTCCTAATTAAATGCCGTCACTGTATAGATAACTCTTAGTGTGAAAAGAGTTATTACTCTATAATTGATGGGTAGAGCCAAAGAGTGTGAACTATACAAGTTCACAATACCATTTGGTTAAATGAAAGAAGAGGCTCCGGTGTATAGAGAGGACCTCACCGTTTAAGAAGTAACCATAGAAACGATGGAACCCACTATTTTTTTTGAGTATCATTATAATTTCTTATTTGCAGGTGAAATGCCTGGACGGAATAAAAAATTGTGGTCAGGAAGGTTATAGTAGCAAAAGCCATTGGAATTTATATTTTATATATCGGAATAATCCGTTTTGTTATTAATCGACCGTGAGAGGGGAAAAGGATGACTGAAAGAATCGAAATCAATTAGTTATTCATTAAGGTTTAATTTGATTCAATGACCAGAGTTAGACGGGGATATACAGCTCGGAGACGTCGAACAAAAATTCGTTTATTTGCATCAACCTCTAGAGGAGCTCATTCAAGACTTACTCGAACGATTACTCAACAGAAAATGAGAGCTTTGGCTTCCTCTCATCGAGATAGAGGCAGGCAAAAGAGGGATTTTCGTCGTTTGTGGATCACTCGGATAAATGCAGTAACTCGTGATAATAAGGTATTGTATAGTTATAGTAGATTAATACACAATCTGTACAAGAAGCAATTGCTTCTTAATCGTAAAATACCTGCACAAATAGCTATATCAAATAAGAATTGTCTTTACATGATTTCCAACAAGATCATCAAATAAAGTAGATTCTAAAGTAATATACAGTACAGGAATGATTGAAACAGAATTCCCCGGAGAAGGAACTCCGGGAAAATAGAATAAAAAGAAATTAAGATAGTAATAGGAATGAACGAATATGTTTCAATAAAAAAAATTTTCTCCATTTTTTGTTTCTTATAACACAGGAACCCGCTCTAGATTCTAGGCCTTTTCGAACAAAACATCAATCTGAGCTTGAGTTACAATTGGAGTTTTGAGTCAATTGAAGAGTATGTCTATTTATTTTTGGTTCTAGGACCAGTAGTTCTGGGGATCGACTCGGCTCTCTCAAATTGTTTCTCATTATTAAGAAAAGGTAACAAAGATAAAATACGGGCTTGCTTTATAGCAATAGTAATTAATCGTTGTTGTTTCAAAGTCAATCTATTCACCCGCCTAGATAATATTTTTCCTTGTTCACTAATAAATCGACTAATTAAACTCATGTTTCTATAATCGATTCGATCCCCCGATCCAATTGGGGGCAAACGCCTACGAAAAGATCGCTTGGATTTACGAAAAGATTGCTTGGATTTATCCATGGTTTATTCCTTATTTCTAAAATTCTATTTCTTTATTCACTTCAGTTCAGATCCGACCAAAATAGGCTTTGATTTGTATACATTATGTATATTATATATATCTTATACATTATGTATATTATACATTATGTATATTATATATGTTAAATATATGTTAAGTATGTTAAATATATGTTAAGTTCTTCTAAATATATGTTAAGTTCTTCCTCTTCCTTGGCGAGAGCGCACACGCGTTCTGTTCGATCTATTTCTTTATTTCTCCATGAATCGTATGCTTGTTACAATAGCGACAAAATTTTCTCAATTCTAATCGACCAGGCGTATTGTGTCGATTCTTTTGAGTAATATATCTAGAAATACCTGGCGATTCTTTATTGACATCATTTCGGGCACAACTGGTACATTCCAAAATAACTATGACTCTGACATCTTTACCCTTGGCCATGAACCTCCTTTGAATTTTGGATCGGCTTAACTCTTCTATTTTCGATCCGAGCTGAAGAAGAAGAAAAGAACAAAAAAAATCGATAGAAGTTACTAACTAGAAATGGAATTTCTAAGTATTTCGTTGCAATTATCATTTCATTATATAATGATAATTAATATTATATTAATGGAGTAACAATTTTACTAGAATAATAAAGTAATAATTTAATGGAGTAATAATTAAATAATACAATTTCTTTCTAACTCTCAATTGTTCCTATCCTAAATCTCAATATTTTATTAATATTTATTTTATTTATTATTTAAGTTAAATATCTTCTTTCTATGCTATGATTTCGTGGAACTCGCCGTAGACTGGATCCACATTTTCATTTCTGTTCTCCAAAATTCGATCTTCGATCTACCACATTTTTGCTGAGGTTCAATACACTTTTTTCTTTTCCTTCCTATCCTAAAGAACTGAAAAAATAGGGGCGAAATTCGAAATTTTAGTCACGTGGAATTGTATCTCTAATTTTCTTCATTTCTTCGCATATCAATCAATAACTAGAATTAAAAAAAGGGGAATGACAAGGCATCCGGAAATAACCGATTAATTTCTATCAATAGGCCTGCTAAAGACCCAAACCATAGAGTACTTAGCACAGGTGCCACGGAGAGATATGTTTTTATATCTCGCATTGAAAATCCTCCTTCTATTATGGATTGTAATACATATATGGTCAGATGCTGTAGTTCAAGATCATTTGTATTTTTTTACACGGAATTCCTAACTAAACAGGATTCCTAACTAAAATAGATATGTACAATGAAGCAATAGATTTTTTTCTTTTTTTGTAAAAGAAAAAAAATCTAATCCCTTGTTCCTGAGCATTACTGATAAATATTAACTTTTTTATACGTTAGGTTTCAGATGTATATAATTCTTTTATTATATGAAACCAAAAAGAAGAAATGACAAGAAAATTGTATATAGATGGAGGAGAAAATGACGATATGGAAAACAAGACAGGGATTTTGTACAATGAAACTGTACAACAATTTTGAAAAGGGATGTAGCGCAGCTTGGTAGCGCGTTTGTTTTGGGTACAAAATGTCACGGGTTCAAATCCTGTCATCCCTACCTATTACTTCTCCCATGGGCAGTAACGAGGGATTCATTGAGATCGATTAAAATTGGACATAATCTTCCGGTCTTGCATACTATATGTATGCAAGACGTATTGGGGGTAGAAAAATTACTTTTCTTTACAGTACAGTCGTATCTCCTGTCATAAGGATAAGAAAGCGCTCTTAGTTCAGTTCGGTAGAACGCGGGTCTCCAAAACCCGATGTCGTAGGTTCAAATCCTACAGAGCGTGATTCGGTTTATTTGATGTCGAATCACAATAAAATAATTAATAATTTAACAAAACAAAAAGTTGAATTGTAACTTGAATTTGACCTCCTTCCTGCAGGAGGTCAATCAAAAAAAGAAAGAAATATTACTCAATCAAAGGTCCAACTGATCACCACGTCTATATTGTAAATATGCGGTTACGAATAATCCTGCTAAAGTAATAGGAATTAGACCTAAGACGATTCCAAATAGAAAAACTTCAATCATTTCGGTTTGTTTAAGGGGATAAAAAGAAAGGTAAGATCTATCCCTAAATATTAATCTGAATTATCCGTGAATCTCAATGACCAAGAATTGGCAATTGATGTGAGAAAGAACCATAGAATACCCGGAATCTCAGAGAAATATTCGTTTTTATCAATTTTTCATTCAATTCATTTCAAATAAGTCGTATCTTGTTCAAACCAATGAATAGAGCTGAGGTTATAGTTAAAGCAGCCAGTAGAAAACCGAAATAACTAGTTATAGTAAGCATGAAAGAGCTAAATTAGATATGTTCTTTTGCTACATATGTTGATAAAACACTTACCTAAGTTTCAATTTTTACAAAATACGACGGCAAGAAAAAATCAATTGACAGAATTAGTTTAGTTCCAATTGAAAATTCTGGATTCATCAGTCATTATAGATAAGACTAACTAAGAGTGACATAGGTAGAAAAATTCGATTCATCTGCTGTGACATTGACCGATCCTATGATTCGGAATCAACAGATTCATTGTGGAATTTGTGAGTTGAATAAAGTATTTGTGAGTTGAATAAAGTAATAGTAAAAGTAAGTAAAATATAAAGTATAAGTAAAAGTAATAGTAATTAAGAACTGTGCCGTGTAACTTCATTCAAAACTTAAATTACTTATGGACTTATACTTAAATATTAAATAAAATATTAAATAAAATATAAGTAATTTAAGTAATTTTGGAATAAAAGAATTGGATTTGAAAATTCCATTTTAATCATTTCCTTTCTATTTCAATAGGATCTAATCCTTTTTGGAACGAACGGCCTGATACTATTTACCTTTTATTTATTTTAACTCATTGGACTCAGTACAGTAATAGGTTGCTTAATTGCCCATAACATAATATTTCGAATGAAAAGAAAAAGGTGTCCCACGATCTATCGAAAAAAATAAAACCTTTACTCTATTTTTCATTTTTATATTTTTATTCTTTTTTTTCAGGTCCAACTCGATTCAAAGACGAACAACTTCCATTATCCTTTTAGATTCTATATTCTGTCTTTCCATATCATGGAGTTCCATACTTCTAGTTTGGTCAAGAAAGAACCTTTGTTTTGGATCTAATACAATAACGGTTGCATCACGAATATGGATTGTTCCAACTGGGTTCTGTTTCTTTCATGTTCTGTTTCTTTCACTAATATAGTATATACTATTGTATTTTGTATTACAGTATATTTATTGTATTATACGACCAACCAATTACTTGAAATAAAAAGATTTGAACAAAAAAACTTTTAACCAAAAAATGGGTTTATTATAGATTTCGCATACATATAATTGAATTGTGTGAATATTATAATATGCTTCATAAATTATTAGAAACCATCGATTCACGCTTTTCCAAGATCTTTACTTTCTATTATGAATCCAATAATGGAAATCTTATAAGGAATTTGAGTAATTTTCTATTGATCTATTGAATAACATAGAGTTATGCATAGACAAGGAACAAAAAAAGAAGAAAAGAATTATGTAGCATTTCGGTACCGATCGAGACTGCGTTGCTGTGCCAGAGGAAGGATAGCTATACTGATTCGGTATACTTGAAATAAACCTTTGGTACAAAATTGACGATCTCACAAAGATGCAATATCAGTAGTTTTCCATTTACTGATCCCATCTTTCAAGGAATCGATTCCCTTTTTTGAATGTACAAAAATTTGTGGAGCTCAGAATGTCTGGAAGCACGGGAGAACGTTCTTTTGCTGATATTATTACCAGTATTCGATACTGGGTCATTCATAGCATTACTATACCTTCCCTATTCATTGCGGGTTGGTTATTCGTCAGTACGGGTTTAGCTTACGACGTGTTTGGAAGTCCTCGGCCAAACGAGTATTTCACAGAGAGCCGACAAGGTATTCCATTGATAACCGGCCGTTTTGATTCTTTGGAACAACTTGATGAATTTAGTAAATCCTTTTAGGAGGCCCCCAATGACCATAGATCGAACCTATCCAATTTTTACAGTGCGATGGTTGGCTGTTCACGGACTAGCTGTACCTACCGTTTCTTTTTTGGGGTCAATATCAGCAATGCAGTTCATCCAACGATAAACCTAATTTGAATTATAGAGCTATGACACAATCAAACCCGAATGAACAAAATGTTGAATTGAATCGTACCAGTCTATACTGGGGTTTATTACTCATTTTTGTACTTGCTGTTTTATTTTCCAATTATTTCTTCAATTGAAAGAAAGAAAGAGAATAGTAGGAATTCTCTTATCCCATTCGGAAAGATACCATCCTCATAATTATCCATGACTGTTTTTGTCTCTAGCACGACCATTTGAGAAAATGTGGAGGAAAGTAGGGGAAATGGCCGATACTACTGGAAGGATTCCTCTTTGGCTGGTTGGTACTGTAACTGGTATTCCTGTGATCGGTTTAATAGGTGTTTTCTTTTACGGTTCATATTCTGGGTTGGGTTCATCTCTCTAGTAATCGGATAAACCGGATTGTAGACATGAAAGAGTAAGAAAAGAACTCAACGGGACCTTACCCTCCTTTGTCTAATTAGAGCGATAAGGTCCCGTTGAGTTCTTTTCTTACTCTTATAGGAAGATTATGATCTATTCCATAACATACAAATTGGCCAGTCAACATAATCAAAATATTATATTCGTAGAAATGAAATGACAAAACGGATCCTTTGCTCTGATGTTTCAAACCACTCTATTCTTTTGTTTCTTAATAATGTTTTTGAAGAATTGAATCTATTGATTGATTCATAGTCTCTGTTCTTCCTTTCCTCCATAATATTAACTCTTATGAAGAAACAAGAAAAGAGTAATCAATGGATTTTCTGAATAATACAATATTATATAGATTTCTACGCATGAGACATCCTGCAAATAATTTCTATACTAAACTACTAATAGAACTTACTCTATAGAACTTACTCTATAAAACTCTATAATATAATTTGTTTGAATAATTTCTCTTGAATAATTTCTCTAAGTTAAAAGTTTAAGTTAATTGAAGAAGTTCTATTTGCTCAATCAATTATTCCCCTAATCCTTTCTCTCTTTTTGTTTGTCCACAACTTCCTATGAATCTAACCAAAAGAGTTCTGGTGGACCCGGAAAAGAAGGAATGGTAATCTTTGACGAACAGGAGAAAAAATCATTATTATTTCGATATAAGACGACACAAGAAAAAGGATTTTCCGCCCTTTTCTTGTGTCGAATAGAAGACTCGTAAGACTAGTAATCCCTCCTAAAAGGATTTCTTTCTTTCATTTTTCCCATCCTTGCTCTGTATTCTCTTTCTTTGTATGTCTATTGTCTATTACTAAGAATAGGATACAAGTAATGAATTCCAGACATCCCGCAAAACGAAAAAAAAGTATAAACAAAGCAACCAAAAAGGTTTACAGATTTTTTGATCATACATAATTGTATGGATCAAAAAAAATTCGGCGCTTTTTACCAACTTGATGTTAAGGAATCTCTGCACCTAGAAATTCATTTCGTACAATTGAACCTTTTCAAACTGTTTCTTTTTAAGAACCAAAAAAACTTGTGCCAAAATAACAGATGCCAAGAAGAACAAAAGACCTTGGACCCGTAATGGGTCTTGAAGCACTATTTCTGCATCTCCCTGACCAAAGCCTCCCACATTGGGATTGCTTGTTAATGGTTGATCAAGCTTGATGGATTCACCCTCTGAAACAAGAAGTTCTGGTCCTGGAGGTATAATATCAACCACTTGATGTCCATCCGATGCATCAACTATGGTTATTTCATATCCCCCTTTTTCTTTACGTACTATTCTGCTTACTATACCTGCTGATGTAGCATTATAGACTGTATTGTTACTTTTGCTACCATCAGGATAAATCTGACCCCTTCCTCTGTTCCCACCTACGTATATGGGATATTTTAAGAAGTGAACGTCTTTCTTCGTAGCAGGGTCGGGGGAAAGAATGGGAAAGACGATTTCACTATATTTCTGACCGGGAACAGGACCTATCACAATAATATTTCTTTTGTTGGGACGATAACTCTGAAAAGACAGATTTCCTATCTTTTCTTTCAACTCAGGAGAAATACGATCAAGGGGGGCTAATTCGAATCCGTCGGGTAAAATGAGAACAGCCCCCACATTCAAAGTCCCCTTTTTACCATTAGCAAGAACTTGTTTCAGTTGCTTATCATAAGGGATTCGAACAACTGCTTCAAATACAGTATCAGGAAGCACAGCTTGCGGAACTTCAATATCCACGGGTTTATTAGCTAAATGGCAATTGGCACATACAATTCGTCCCGTTGCTTCTCGCGGGTTTTCATAACCCTGCTGCGCAAAAATGGGATATGCATTTGAAATAGATGCCCGAGTTATTACATATATCATGATCGATACAGAAATGGATCGAGTCATCTCTTCCTTTACCCAAGAAAAAGTATTTTTATTTTGCATGTCCAATCATTGATCCCCGAATTTCTACAATAAATTAGATAGGTAGCTAGTATAGTTCCCTATACACGAGTCTGTCATTGTACTGGAATAATTGTACTGGAATATAGGACGAATACCTTGAACAGATAAAAGTATAAAGAATTAAGTCAAATTGAAAATACTTTCTTTATACACGAAGAAAGATTCTGATTTGATTGATATAATAAGATCAAATGAGTTCTTTATTCATTCATTGAATGATAAATTACTACAAGCGAAGGAGATACACGATTTAAAAAAAGGAAGATCCAATATTTCACAATTGTATCTAGAATAACTGGAAAAGTGGAAACAAGACCAGATATAATTTGATCGTTATGATCCAATCCAAAATCGTTGTAGACCGAACCAATCATTAGTTCCCAACCATGGGTCGAGTGAAATCCGATCCATAAATCAGTAACTAAAAGAATAGAAAAAGCTTTTATTGTGTCACTTAAGTTATAGAGGAATTCCTGAACCCAAGAATTAAGAATGACGAGTTCTTCATTACTCAGAATAAAATAACCACTTAGAATAGCGAAACAGATTATATTTGTCGAGAAATGCAAAATGATATGGAGATCATATTCATTGTGTGCTTTGACTAATTGTATTGTTTCCTTGTGTATTTCTATATGAAGTTTTTGTATATGCGTTTCCGGGTACTCCTTTATCATTTCGTCCAATAGGAATAGTTCTTCTAATTCTATGAATCTTTCCAGAACGTTTTTCTCTTGAATATGATTCAAAAAATTTTCGGATTGCCTGGTATTCCACCAATTAGTAACCCAAGGTTCCAGACATTTATTAAATGAGAAAGAGACCCACCAGGGCAAAAATACTATAGATGCGAGATATGGGAGGGAGGCCGATGCTTTCTTTTTTTTCATTTTTTTTTTTCTGTGAATTGAATTGTTAATGAACCTGCTTCATTCGTTGACTCTATCTGATCTGATATTTCTTTGAAGCACGAGTTGTATAACAAGGTATTGACCTATGGGTCTATTCCTTTCCTATTATTGTGTAATAATTTTATTTTTTTTTTGATTTAGAAGGAATATAGACATAGAATAAGAGTTCTTTTCGGATGAAAATGAGAAAAAAAGAAATAAATATTATTCCAGATATCTCAATTGGGCAAATTTGAACCAATTTTATTTTCATTTGTTCCTTTCGATGAATACTCGAAAACCCACTTGAAGTAACGAATCGAGTTTCGAGACGAAAAAACTCCCCCTGGATCAATTAATTCTTTCGAAATGTTTCACCGTCTAACCAGAAAAGGGTATCAATTCCAAATCTTGGGCCTAAAAAGATGAATTCTGTATTACGAAATACATGTTCGGATAGGTTTGATGAATTTATATCTATACTTATTAGATTAGATTCGTTAGTTAGATTAGACCTTTTTCTAGTATAAAAGAATGAAGAAACTTCAGTTGTATTAAAAGAGGAATTAGCAAGTTCCTTCCCCCATCTTGAGAAAATATTTATTCTTCATTTTATTCTTCACTTCAGTTCGTTTCAAAATACTTCAATTGGTACGCGCAAGAAATAGGCCAATTCGGCAGCTTTTTGTTCAATTTCTCGTGGAGTAAAATTCTCATCAGTACGAGTCAAGGGAATGGCTCCTTGGCCTCTGATTTCCATATAAAGGACACGACGAGTATAAAGACCCTCTTTAACCTCTATTCTGATTGATTGGATATCTCTCATAAAGAAGCGAAGGAAGATGCGACGATTTATTCCAGGAAATCCCCAGCGAAAAATACACACTATTCCTTCTTTTCTATCGAATCGGTCATAACCGCTACCTACATTCCACGAAATTGTGCACCACAAATACGAGCTAATGAATAGACCCGCGATCCCGTAGAAAGACATCACGATCCCTTGTGGAAAAAAAATGATTTGCTGAGATGTAAATACGGGTATCAAATTCCTACCAAGATAACTGGAAGTTCCAACCACTAAGAATCCTAGTGAACCTAAAAAAAGGATACAGGCCCAGCAAAAATTACTCGTTTTTCGAGACCCCGTTATAAGTTCTATCCATATATGTTCTGATCGCCAATTCATACTATACTAGATCCAGTGCATTCGATTGGAATTGAGCGAATAACCCAAATAAATTTGACTTTACCTTTCTTGATCCCGAAGTAACTTTCATCAACTAGCACTATTCTGATGTGAAACATTAGGAGAGTAATTGGTTAGATACATTGACTTTCTATTTAAAATATTCACTAATCCATTTTGAACCAGCTATATTCACATATACATGCATTTATGCAGATATCATATATCCGCATAACGATTCTTTCATTTGTGTGTTCGGAAAGAGCCACATATCATACCATATTACACGAGATAAATATCTGTATTATCATCCAGTGTTGAAATAAATTGATAAGATTCGGTCCCATTGGGTCTAGACAATCTTATTTTTTTGGACATGAAGAAATAAGGAAACCATTGCAATTGCCGGAAATACTAGGCCCACTAAAGGCACAAAAATAGAGGGTAAGTTGGGATCTGTCATAGAATAGGTGCCTCAATTTAATATTTCTATCTGTTTTAATATTTCTATCTATTAGAAAGATATCTTCTTATGATATATCTATTACTTATGATATATCTATTATAAGTAATATCAAGCCATTATTATATTATATCAAGCCATTATTATATTATAAATATATTATAAAAAATTATAATAAATATTATTTATTTATAATATTTATTTATAAGTAATAAGTAATATCAACTATAATTCTATATGATTAGATAGAAAATGACTAGATAGAAACTATATATTCTATATTCTAAAACTATATATTCTATATTCTAAAATATAATAAATAAAATATAATAAAATATAAAATAAAAATTATCCGAAACCTCTGTCTCTTATTACAAGGAGAACTTATGTCACCAAAGAAAACACCTGATTACGACGAATTAAATACTTGTTCGCTACAAATAAAATAACTGAATCTAGTGCTATACTTTACATTTTTGAACTTGGATTCAAGGGAAAGAAACCGTGGAGCTGAAATAACTCACCCAGAACACCTTTTAAAAGATTACGTGGTACTATTGGGTCGAATAAACCTTTATGGAATAAATACTCAGACACTTGTGAACCTTCAGGTATTACCTTTTTTAATGTTTGTTCAATTACTCTTTTACCCGCAAATGCAATGTAGGCGTTAGGTTCAGCAATAATGATATCCCCCAACATACCAAAACTGGCTGTTACTCCACCAGTTGTAGGAGATGTAAGAATTGATACATAGAATAACTTTTTATCTGATTGATAATTAGATGAAGCAGAAGATATTTTAGCCATTTGCATCAAGCTCAAACTTCCTTCTTGCATGCGTGCTCCTCCAGAAGCACACACAATAATGACAGGTAGAGATCGATTAGTAGCATACTCGATCAAACGAGTAATTTTCTCGCCTACTACGGATCCCATACTACCTCCCATAAACTGAAAATCCATAACGCCAATTGCTACGGGAATACCATTTATTTGACCTATGCCTGTTTGAATAGCATCAGCTAAACCTGTCCTTCTTTGATAAGAATCGATACGATCTCCATAAGGTTCCTCTTTTGAACGAAAATCAATGGGGTCTATAGATATCATATCTTTATCCAGAGGATCCCAAGTTCCGGGATCAATCGAAAGTTCAATTCTATCTGAACTACTCATTTTCAAATGATATCCACACTGTTCACAAATATTCATTTTTGACTTAAAAAATTTTTTATAATTTAATCCATAACAATTTTCGCATTGAACCCATAAATGTTTGTATTTTTGATTTATATTGAAATCATTGGATTCTACTTCTTCATGGAAGTCGGATTCTACTTCTTCATGGAATTCTACTTCTTCATGGAATTCTACTTCTTCATTGAAATCGGATTCCACTTCTTCATTGAAATCGGATTCCACTTCTTCATTGAAATCGGATTCCACTTCTTCATTGAAATCGGATTCCACTTCTTCATTGAAATCAGATTCTACTTCTTCATTGAAATCATTGGATTCTACTTCTTCGTGGAATTCTACTTCTTCATGGAAATCGGATTCTACTTCTTCATGGAAGTCGGATTCTACTTCTTCGTGGAATTCTACTTCTTCATGGAAATCGGATTCCACCTCTTCATGGAAATCATTGAAATTTTTTCTAGTTCTTTTACTAGACCTACCGCTCTCACTACTATTTCTATTTTCAGTACAAATGAAGTTATAAAAGTAACTGTCACTGTAATTGTTGGTACTACCCGAAATAGAACTATTAATACTGACTTCAAAACGAAGATAACTATCAATGCAACTATTAATGTGATTATTCCAACCAGATTGAGTATCATACATGTAATGATAATAGTAGTGATTCTTTTTCTTAGACCCCCTACTCAAATAACTAGAAAGTTTTTTTTCTAGTTCACTCAGAAAAGAACTATCATTGTCAACCTCAAAAATCTGATTTTCAATATCAAAATATACAGAGTAACTGTCACCATTACTATCCCTAACTAAAAAAGTGTCATCAGAGATCAAACTCCAAATATCCTTGATTTCAAATAAAGAATCAACATTAGTGAAACTATAATTACCACTATGATTCCAACTAGGAATCTTTTTCTTCGTATCGTTCTTCGTATCGTTTAGAATAGGTTGTTCACTTCTACTGGTATGTCCAATACCATCAAGACTATCCATTGATTTACTTAGCCCACACCTAGATTTACTTAGCCCACACCTATGTTCTAACTTCTCGTTAGACAACATCGAACGGAACCACCATTTTCCCATAGAGTCTTTCTACCCCCTATTTGATGAAATACAATACATTCGATGGATAATCATTTTACTTTCACTATTTGATTTCTTATCAGAATTAAGCATACGAATCTAATCCTAATCATTAGGATTGTTAATTAATAACGAGTAAGTATTGAAAGAACGAGTAAGTATTGAAAGAAATGATTCTCCTTTGTGGGAAGCCGAGGTATCACTTCAATATATATTGATAGAATCTTTTTATAAATTTTAAATAGAAAGACACAGCTTTCTTCCATGTGATGTACAAATTCTCATCGAAAATAGAGATAGTTGTTTATTTCTATAAATAAAGAATAAAGAATTTGTTCTCGTATAATCAAATAATTAAGTTTCTATTTTAACATGGAACGAAAAAGACAATATATAGGATGGGTAAAGGAGCCTTTCCCTTGGCTTGATCTATGGCCTGAAACTAGGAGATATAAAAAAGTCCACCAATCCCAAGGATCCATAATTAATCCAATCCTATGGATCCAACAACAAACAATAGAAGTATTGAGTTGTTTAGTCTTCGATCTTATCTTGTATATATATAGGTAAGATCTGTACATCTGTACATATAAAAGATATATGCAAATACATAGTATAGAATGCTCATTCTTTTTTTTTTTATTCGGCAATCGGCCCAATCTTTTTTTAGGAAAAGATTGGGCCGACTTTAATTGCAATCAATTAGGAGAACAAACAGGAATTACTGAATTATGCACACTTACTTTTTCTCTTTATCTAGCTTATCTACTGGTTCGAATTCGAATTTGATCTCTTTCCATACTTCACAAGCAGCGGCTAGTTCAGGGCTCCATTTGCTAGCTTCACGGATAATTTCATTACCTTCACGAGCAAGATCACGTCCCTCATTACGAGCTTGTACACACGCCTCTAAAGCCACCCTATTAGCTACTGCACCAGGTGCATTTCCCCAAGGGTGTCCTAAAGTTCCTCCGCCAAACTGTAGTACGGAATCATCCCCAAAGATTTCGGTCAGAGCAGGCATATGCCAAACATGAATACCCCCTGAAGCCACGGGCAGAACACCTGGCATAGAGACCCAATCTTGAGTGAAGAAAATACCGCGACTTCGGTCTTTTTCGATATAATCATCACGTAATAAATCAACGAAACCTAAAGTCATCTCACGTTCCCCTTCCAGTTTACCTACTACTGTACCGGCGTGAATATGATCTCCACCAGACATACGTAATGCTTTAGCTAGTACACGGAAATGCATACCATGATTTTTCTGTCTATCAATAACTGCATGCATTGCGCGATGGATGTGAAGAAGTAGGCCGTTGTCACGGCAATAATGAGCCAAGCTAGTATTTGCAGTGAATCCACCAGTTAAGTAGTCATGCATTACGATAGGAACTCCTAATTCTCTGGCACATATGGCCCTTTTCATCATTTCTTCACATGTACCCGCAGTAGCATTCAAGTAATGTCCTTTGATTTCACCTGTTTCGGCCTGCGCTTTAAAAAGTGCTTCGGTGCAAAATAAGAAACGATCTCTCCAACGCATAAATGGTTGTGAGTTTACGTTTTCATCATCTTTGGTAAAATCAAGTCCACCACGTAGACATTCATAAACCGCTCTACCGTAGTTTTTTGCAGATAATCCCAATTTTGGTTTAATAGTGCATCCCAATAGGGGACGACCATACTTGTTCAACTTATCTCTTTCAACCTGAATGCCGTGAGGCGGGCCTTGGAAAGTTTTGGAATAAGAAGTGGGAATTCGCAGATCCTCCAGACGTAGAGCTCGTAAGGCTTTGAAACCAAATACATTACCCACAATGGAAGTAAACATGTTAGTAACAGAACCTTCTTCAAAAAGGTCTAAAGGATAAGCTACATAAGCAATATATTGATTTTCCTCCCCAACAACGGCCTCGATGTGGTAGCATCGCCCTTTGTAACGATCAAGACTGGTAAGTCCATCAGTCCACACAGTTGTCCATGTACCAGTAGAAGATTCGGCAGCTACCGCAGCCCCTGCTTCTTCGGGCGGAACTCCAGGTTGAGGAGTTACTCGGAATGCTGCCAAGATATCAGTATCTTTGACTTCGTAGTCAGGAGTATAATAATTCAATTTGTAATCTTTAACACCAGCTTTAAATCCAACACTTGCTTTAGTCTCTGTTTGTGGTGACATAAGTCCCTCCCTACAACTCATGAATTAAGAATTCTCACAACGACAAGGTCTACTCGATATAGATTATGCATGAATGAAACCTTTGACAAAAATAAAAATAAAAAAAAAGAAAAAAATATTCAACTAATATTATCAACTAATTTCAATGTTATGTTAAAATGAAATGGTTCATTATTAGACCATGTATTTGATTCATCAAATACATCATTATTGTATACTCCAAATACATCATTATTGTATACTCTTTGATATATATGGCGCAACCCAAACCCAATGTTTGTTTTGCAAGTTTACAATAAAATCAAATGGATCTCCTTCTTATTTTGAATCCAAATACTAAGAAAAATTCACTCTTGACAGTGATATATGTTGTATATGTAAATCCTAGATGTGAAAATAGGCATAATTCATCCTAAAAGGGTATAAAGAATAGATAGGCGGAAATCCAATATCTATTCAAAAAAAAAAAAGAACAATGGCCAATTAGATCGAAATAATGAATCATAAATGGAGTTCGGGTTCGAATTCTATAGATAATAGAATCTAATACGGATGGTTTTTCTATAATGATAGAGAAATGAAAGAGACTTACTCGTGATTTCATGTACTTAATATTTCTTTTGAAAAAAAGAAGGATTGGCTGAACTTGAAAATTGACTCATTGAATGAGTAATTGAATGAGTAAACGATTGAATCGTATTCGGTTGGGTGGTACCAACTAAATCAAGTGCTAACTCCCATTTATTTCTTATTGAATTAACCGATCAACTTGCTATCGGACATTTATTTTCGACTTGGCATGGCACTATTCAAAAAAACTTTCGACATACTTTACTTTAATTATAATTATGAGAATCAATCCTACCCTTCTAGTCCTGCGGTTTCCACACTTGAAGAACAAAACCTAGGGCGTATCGCTCAAATTATTGGCCCAGTACTGGATGTTGTTTTTCCTCCGGGCAAGATGCCTAATATTTATAACGCTTTGGTAGTTAAGGGTCGAGATACTATTGGTCAGCAAATTAATGTGACTTGTGAGGTACAACAATTATTAGGAAATAATCGAGTTAGAGCTGTAGCTATGAGTGCTACAGATGGACTGATGAGAGGAATGGAAGTGATTGACACGGGAGCTCCTCTAAGCGTTCCAGTCGGTGGAGCTACCCTCGGACGAATTTTCAACGTTCTTGGGGAGCCTGTTGATAATTTAGGTCCTGTAGATACTAGCACAACATCTCCTATTCATAGACCTGCACCTGCCTTTATACAGTTAGAGACGAAATTATCAATCTTTGAAACAGGAATTAAAGTAGTGGATCTTTTAGCTCCTTATCGCCGTGGAGGAAAAATCGGACTATTTGGAGGAGCTGGAGTAGGTAAAACAGTACTCATCATGGAATTGATCAACAACATTGCCAAAGCTCATGGAGGCGTATCTGTATTTGGCGGAGTAGGCGAACGTACTCGTGAAGGAAATGATCTTTACATGGAAATGAAAGAATCCGGAGTAATTAATGAAAAAAATATTGCAGAATCAAAAGTAGCTCTAGTCTACGGTCAAATGAATGAACCGCCGGGAGCTCGTATGAGAGTTGGTTTGACTGCCCTAACTATGGCGGAATATTTCCGGGATGTTAATGAACAAGACGTACTTCTATTCATCGACAATATCTTTCGTTTCGTCCAAGCAGGATCAGAAGTATCCGCCTTATTGGGGAGAATGCCTTCTGCAGTGGGTTATCAACCTACCCTTAGTACAGAAATGGGTTCTTTGCAAGAAAGAATTACTTCTACCAAAGAGGGATCTATAACTTCGATCCAAGCCGTTTATGTACCTGCGGACGATTTGACCGACCCTGCTCCTGCCACGACATTTGCACATTTAGATGCTACTACCGTATTATCGAGAGGATTAGCTGCCAAAGGTATTTATCCAGCAGTGGATCCTTTAGATTCAACGTCAACTATGTTACAACCTCGGATCGTTGGCGAGGAACATTATGAAACTGCGCAAAGAGTTAAGCAAACTTCACAACGTTACAAAGAACTTCAGGACATTATAGCTATTCTTGGGTTGGACGAATTATCCGAAGAAGATCGTTTAACTGTAGCAAGAGCACGAAAATC